>NW_022292521.1:253383-311116 GCF_002776525.5 Piliocolobus tephrosceles | reverse complement strand
TTCAGACATCGCAATGCAGTTTCTCAAAATGCTTTTTTCCAGTGTCTGTCTGAGGATGTATCCTTTTTCACCGTTGGCCTCAAGGAGCTCCCAAATATCACATTGCAGAATCCACGACAAGACTCTTTGCAAATTGTTCCAAGGAGGGCAGGGTGGAATTCTGTGTGATGAAGCCACACATCAGAAAGCAATCTCTCAGAATGCTATTCTCTAGTTGTTCTCTGAGGATACTTGCTTTTTAACAATGGGCCCGAATTGGCTCCCAATTATGACTGGGCAGGTTCCACGAAAAGAGGGTTAGCAAAATGCTTCCTGAGGAATAAGGTGTAACTCTGTGAGACGAATTCAGAGATCTCAAAGAAATTTCTCAGAAAGCTTCTCTCTCGTTTTGAACTGATGATATTTCCTTTATCAGCGTAGGCCTCATAGCCATCCAAAGTAACCTTTCTTAGGTTCTTCAAAGACAGTGGTAACGGCCTGCTTCATGAAACATAAGTGTAACTCTGTGAGATGAATTCACACATCAAGAAGAAGTTTCTAAGGAAGCTTCCTTTTAGTTTTCATAGGAGGATATTTCCTTTGTCACCATTAGCTTCACTGCACGAAGAAATATCCCATGCAGATTTCCAGAAAACTCTGTTGGCAAACTGTTGGCTAAAGAGAAACATGTAACTCTGTGAGTTGCATTCGCACATCGCAATGCAGTTTCTCAGAAGGCTTCTTTCCAGTTTTTCTCTGAGGATATTTTCTTTTTCACCATAGCCCTCAATGAGCTCCCAAATATCACCTTGCGGAATCCATGACAACAGTGTTAGCAAACTGTTCCAAGAATGGAAGGGTGGAACTCTGTGTGATGAAGTCACACAACAGAAAGCAATCTTTTAGAAAGCTTCTCTCTAGTTATTATCTCAGGATATTTCCTTTTTCACCATGGGCCCCAAGGGGCTCCCAAATATCACTTTGCAGATTCCACGAAAAGAGTGTTAGCAAACTGCTTTTTGAGGACTACGACGTAACTCTGTGAAATGAATTCACCGATCACAAAGAAGTTTCTCCAAAAGCTTCTTTCACGTTTTTAACTGATGATATTTCCTTTAAAAGTGTAGGCCTCAATGCGATCCAATGTAGCCTTTCTCTGGTTCCACAAAGACAGTGTTAATGGACTGCTCCATGAAACATAGGTGTAACTCTGTGAGATGAATTCACACATCACCAAGAATTTTCACAGACAGCTTCTTTCTAGTTTTCATCCAAGCATATTTCCTTTCTCACTGTAAGCTTCGTTGTGGTAAGAAGTATCCCATTTCAGATATCAAGAAAACTGTGTTAGCAAACTCATCACTGAAGAGAAACGTGTAACTCTGTGAGTTGCATTCACACATCACATTGCAGTATCTCAGAAGGCTTCTTTCCAGTTTTTCTCTGAGAATATTTCCTTTTTCACCATAGCCCTCAATGAGCTCCCCAATATCACTTCGCAGAATCCATGACAACAGTGTAAGCAAACTGTTCCAAGAAAGGAAGGGTGGAACTCTGTGTGGTAAAGTCACACATCAGAAAGCTAACTTTCAGAAAGGTTCTCTCTGGTTATTATCTGAAAATATTTCCTTTTTCACTATGGGCTCCAATGGGCTCCCAAATATCACTTTGCAGATTCCATGAAAAGAGTGTTAGCAAACTGCTTCCTGAGGACTAACATGTAACTCTGTGAGATGAATTCACAGATCACAAAGAAGTTTCTCAGAAAGCTTCTTTCTCGTTTTTAACTGATGATATTTCCTTTATCAGCGTAGGCCTCAATGCGATCCAAAGTAGCCATTCTCAGGTTCCTCCAAGACAGTGTTTACGGTCTGCTCCATGAAACATAAGTGTAACTATGTGAGATGAATTCACACATCACCAAGAATTTTCTCAGAAAGCTTCACTCTAGTTTTCATCCGAGCATATTTCCTTTCTCACCATAAGCTTTATTATGCTATGGGGTATCCCATTTCAGATTTCAGGAAAACTGTGTTAGCAAACTCATCACTGAAGAGAAATGTCTAACTCTGTGAGTGGCATTCACATATCACAATGCAGTTTCTCAGAAGGCTTCTTTCCAGTGTTTCTCTGAGGATATTTCCTTTTTCACCATAGCCCTCAATGAGCTCCCCAATATCATTTTGCAGAATCCAAGACATCAGTGTTAGCAAACTATTCCAAGAAGGGAAGGGTGGAACTCTGTGTGATGAACTCACACATTAGGAAGCAGTCTTTCAGAAAGCTTCTCTCTAGTTATTATCTGAGGATATATCCTTTTTCACCATTGGCTCCAATGGGCTCCCAAATATCACTTTGCAGATTCCATGAAAAGAGTGTTAGCAAACTGCTTCCTGAGGGCTAAGATGTAACTCTGTGAGATGAACTCGCAGATCACAAAGAAGTTTCCCAGAAAGCTTCTTTCACATTTTTTACTGATGATATTTCCTTTATCAGTGTAGGCCTCAAAGCGATCCAAAGTAGCCCTTCTCAGATTCCCCAAAGACAGTGTTAATGGACTGCTCCATGAAGCATAACTTTAACTCTGTGAGATGAATTCACACATCATCAAGAAGTTTCTCAGAAAGCTTCTTTCTAGCTATTATCTGAGGATATTTCCTTTTTCGCCATAGGCTTTAATGCACTTGCATACATCACTTTACAGATTCCATGAAAGCACTGTAAGCAAACTGCTTCAAGAAGACTAAGTTGTAACTCTGTGAGATGAATTCACTTATCACAGAGAAGTTTCTCAGAAAGCTACTCTCTAGTTTTTATCTGAGGATATCTAATTTGTCACTGTACACTTCATTGCACTACGAAATATCCCAATGCAGATTTCAAGAAAGCATGGTTAGCCAACGGATCCATGAAAAGAAAAGGGTAACTCTGTGAGTTGCATTCACGTTTCACAATGCAGTTTCTCAGAACACTTCTTTCCAGTTTTTCTCTGAGGATATATCCTTTTTCACTGTAGCCCTTACTGGGCTTCCAAATATCACTTTGCAAACTCCACTAGAACTGTCTTAGTGAAGGGCTTCGTGAGGAGAAAAGTTTAACTCTGTGAGATGAATTCACTGGTCACAAAGAAGTCTCTAAGAAAGGTTCATTCTCATTTGTATCGGCAGAGATTTCCTTTGGCTCTATATTCTTCGAAGGGATCCAAAATATCAGTTCTAAGATTCCACAAAAACGGGGCTAGCCAACGGCTCCACGAAATACAGCTGGAACTCAGTGAGTTGAATTCACACAGCACAAAGCAGTTTCTCAGAAAGCATCTTAGTTTTGGAGGTGAGGTTATTTGTGGTCTCGCGGTGCCACCATGTACCTTTTTGCAGATTCTGCGAAAACACTCTTAGCAAGCTTCTCATTGAAAACAATGAGAAAACTCTGTGAACTGAATTCACCCACAACCAAGAAGTTTCTGGGAAGGCTTCTCTGCAGATTTGTCTGTGGATATTTCATTCTTCAGCATGGGATTCCACGATATCCAGGATGTCACTTCTGAGATTCCAGAAAATGAGTGCTAGCAAACTCCTCCATGAAAGAGTGGTGTTATACTGTGAAATGAATTCACTCATCACAAAGAGTTTCTCAGAAAGCTTCATTCCGGTTTTTCTCGGAGGATGTTTCTTTTGTCCCTAAACTCTTCAAGCCTTTCGGAAATATCAGTTTTCAGAAACCGCAAAGACAGTGCTAGCAAACGGTTGCAGGAAATAGTAGTGTAGCTCTGTGAGATGAAGTTACAGATCAGAAAGCAATCTCTACGAAAGCTTCTTTCACGTTTTCATTTGAGAATATTTCCTTTCTCACCACAGGCTGCATAGCCCTAAGAAGTATCCCATTGTAGATTCCAAGAAAACTGTGTTAGCAAACTGATGACTGAAGAGTAAAGTGTACCTCTGTGAGTTGCATTCACACATGGCAATGCAGTTTCTCAGAAGGCTTCCTTCCAGTTTTCAACTGCTACTGTAACTGTAACTGTTACTCTGTGAGATGAATTCACACATCATGGAGAAGATTCAAAGAAAGCTTCTTTCTAGTTTTTATATGAGGATATTTCCTTTGACACCATAAGCTTCATTGCGCTAAGAGGTATCCCGTTGCAGATTTCAAGAAAACTGTGTTAGCAAACTGATGACTGAAGAGAAAATTGTACCTCTGTGAGGTGCATTCACACATGGCAATGCAGTTTCTCAGAACGCTTCCTTCCAGTTTTTATCTGAGGATATTTTCTTTTTCACCATAGCACTCAATGAGCTCCCAAATATCACTTGGCAGAATCCACGACAACAGTGTTAGAAACCTGCTGCAAGAATGGAAAAGTGAATCTTTGTGTTATGAATTCACACATCAGATAGCAACTTCTAAGAAAGCTTCTTTCTAGTTATTATCTGAGGATATTTCCGTTTAAACATAGGCCTCCATGCGCTCCCAAATATCACTTTGCAGATTCCACGAAAACACTGTTAGCAAACTGCTCCAAGAAGGGAAAAGTGAATGTCTTTGTGATGAATTCACATATCACAAAGCAATTTCTCAGCAAGCTTCTTTCTAGTTTTTATCTGAGGATATTTCCGTTTTCACCATGGGCCTCCATACGCTCCCAAGTATCACTTTGCAGATTCCATGACATCAGTGTTTGCAAACTGCTTCGTGAGGACAAAGTTGTAACTCAGTGAGATGAATTCACATATCACAAGGAAGATTCTCAGAAAGCGACTTTCTAGGTTTTCTTTGAGGATATTTCCTTTGTCTCCATCAGCTTCCTCAGGCTAAGAAATATCCCAAAACAGATTTCAACAAAAGAGTGTTAGCAAACGGATCAATGAAAAGGAAAGTATCACTCTGTGAGTTGTATTCACAGGTCACAATGCAGTTTCTCAGAACGCTTCTTTCCAGTTTTTATCTGAGGAGATTTCCTTTTTCACCATAACCCTCACTGGGCTCCCAAATATCACTTTGCAAATTCCACGAGGACAGTCTTAGCAAATGGCTTCATGAGGAGAAATGTGTAACTCTGTGAGATGAATTCACAGATCATATTGAAGTTTCTCAGAAAGCTTCTTTCTCATTTTTAATGGAGGATATTTCCTTTGGCTCTATAGTCTTCAAAGGGAGCCGAAATATCAGTTCTCAGATTCCACAAAAACAGGGCTAGCCAACGGATCCGTGAAAAACAGCAGTAACTCAGTGAGTTGAATTCACACATCACACAGCAGTTTCTCAGAAAGCTTCTTTCTTGTTTGAGCTGATGTTATTTGTGGTCTCGGAGTGCCACCCTGTGTCTTATTGCAGTTTCTGTGAGAACACAGTTAGAAAGCTCTGGGATGAAAACAATCATCTAACCTTGTGAGCTGAATTCACCCACAACAAAGAAGTTTCTGAGAAGGCTTTTCTGCAGATTTGTCTGAAGATATTTCATTATTCACCATGGGATTCAACGATATCCAAGACATCATTTCTGAGCTTCCACTAAGTCAGTGCTAGCAGACTCCTCCGTGAAAGAGTGGTGTAACACTTTGAAATGAATTCACACATCACAAAGCAGTTTCTCAGAAAGCTTCATTCTGGTTTTTCTCAGAGGATATTTCCTTTTTCACCATAGCCCTCAATGAGCTCCCAAATATCACTTTGCAGATTCCGTGACAACAGTGTTAGCTAACTGCATCATGAAGACAAAGTTGTAACTCGGTGAGATGAATTCACACGTCACAAAGAAGTTTCTCAGGAAGCTACTTTCTGGTTTTTGTCTGAGAATATTTCCTTTTTTGCGTCAGCTTCATTGGGCTAAGAGATATCCCAATGCAGATTTCAAGAAAAGAGTCTTAGCAAAGTATCAATGAAAAGGATGGTGTAAATCTGAGTTGCATCCACATGTCTCAAGGCAGTTTCTCATAACGCTTCTTTCCAGTTTTTATCTGAGGATATTTCCTTTTTCACCATAGCCCTCAATGAGCTCCCAAATATCACTTGGCAGAATCCACGACAACAGTGTTAGGAACCTGCTACAAGAAGGGAAAATGAATCGCTGTGTTATGAATTCACACATCAGAAAGCAACTTCTGAGAAAGCTTCTATCTAGTTATTATCTGAGGATATTTCCGTTTTCACCATAGGCCTCAATGCGCTCCCAAATGTCACTTTGCAGATTCCACGAAAACACAGTTAGCAAACTGCTTCATGAAGACTAAGTTGTTACTCTGTGAGATGAATTCACATATCACAAAGAAGTTTCTCACAAAGCTTCTTTCACGTTTTTAATTGAGGATATTTCCTGTAACAGCATAGGCCTCAATGCGATACAAGGTAGCACTTGGCAGGTTCCTCAAAGACAGTGTTAATCGACTGCTCCATGAAACGTAAGTGTAACTCTGTGAGACGAATTGACACATCACAAAGAAGTTTCTAAGAAAGCTTCTTTGTAGTTTTTGTCTGAGGATATTTCCTTTGTCATCGTAAGCCTCATTGCGCTCAGGAGTATCCAATTGCAGATTTCAAGAGAACTGTGGTAACAAACTGATCTCTGAAGAGAAAAATGTAACTCTGTGAGTTAGATTCACACATCATAATGCAGTTTCTCAGAACGCTTCTTTCCAATTTTAATCTGAGGATATTTCCTTTTTCACCATATCCCTCAATGAGCTCCCAAATGTCACTTTGCAGATTCCACGACAGCAGTGTTAGCAAACGGCTTCGTGAAGACAAAGTTGTGACTCGGTGAGATGAATTCACATGTCACAAAGAAGTTTCTCAGAAAGCTACTTTCTAGTTTTTATCTGAGAATATTTCCTTTGTCACCGTCAGCTTCATTGCGCTAAGAAATATCCCAATGCAGATTTCAAGAAAAGAGTCTTAGCAAAGGGATCAATGAAAAGGAACGTGTAACTCTGTGAGTTGCATCCACATGTCTGTCACGATGCAGTTTCTCAGAACGCTTCTTTCCAGTTTTTATCTGAGGATACTTCCTTTTTCACCATAGCACTCAATGACCTCCCAAATATCACTTGACTGAATCCACGACAACAGTGTTAGCAACCTGCTGTAAGATGGGAAAAGTGAATCTCTGTGTTATCTGTTCACACATCAGAAAGCAACTTCTGAGAAAGCTTCTTTCTAGTTATTATCTGAGGATATTTCCGTTTTCACCATAGGACTCAATGCTCTCCCAAATATCACTTTGCAGATTCCACGAAAACACTGTTAGCAAACTACTACAAGAAGGGAACGGTGAATGTCTTTGTGATGAATTCACATATCACAAAGCAATTTCTCACCAAGCTTCTTTCCAGATTTTATCTGAGGATATTTCCGTTTTAACCATGGGCCTCCATGAGCTCCCAAGTATCACTTTGCAGATTCCATGAAAACAATGTTAGCAAACTGCTTCGTGAAGACAAAGTTGTAACTCGGTGAGATGAATTCACATATCACAAAGAAGTTTCTCAGAAAGCAACTTTCTAGTTCTTATTTGAGGATATTTCCATTTTTTCTGTCAGCTTCATTAGGCTAAGAAATATCCCAAAACAGATTTCAAGAAAAGAGTGTTAGCAAACGGATCAATGAAAAGGAAAGTGTAACTGTGTGAGTTGCATTCACACGTCACAATGCAGTTTCTCAGAACGCTTCTTTCTAGTTTTTATCTGAGGAGATTTCCTTTTTTACCATAACCCTCACTGGGCTCCCAAATATCACTTTGCAAATTCCACGAGAACAGTCTCAGTGAACGGCTTAATGCAGAGAAAGGTGTAACTCTGTGAGATGAATTCACAGATCACACTGAAGTTTCTCAGAAAGTTTCTTTCTCATTTTTAATGGAGGATATTTCCTTTGGCCCTATAGTTTTCAAAGGGATCCGAAATATCAGTTTTCAGATTCCACGAAAACAGTGCTAGACAACGGCTCCATGAAACACAGGAGTAACTCATTGAGTTGAATTCACACATCACAGAGCAGTTTCTCAGAAAGCTTCTTTCTTGTTTGAGTTGAGGTTATTTGTGGTCTTGGATCATCACCGTGTGTCTTACTGCAGTTTCTGCAAAAACACTGTTAGCAAGCTCCTGAATGAAAACAATCATCTAACCCTGTGAGCTGAATTCACCCACAACAAAGAAGTCTCTGAGAAGGCTTCTCTGCACATTTGTCTGAAGATATTTCATTATTCACTATGGGATTCAACGATATCCAAGACATCACTTCTGAGCTTCCGCAAAGTCAGTGCTAGCAGACTCCTCCATGAAACAGTGGTGTGGCACTTTGAAATGAATTCAAAAATCACGAAACAGTTTCTCACAAAGCTTCATTCTGGTTTTTATCGGAGGATAATTCCTTATTCACCATAGCCCTCAATGAGTTCCCAAATATCACTTTGCAGATTCCACAACAGTGTTAGCAAACTGTTTCGTGAAGATAAAGTTGTAACTCGGTGAGATGAATTCACATGTCACAGAGAAGTTTCTCAGAAAGCTACTTTCTAGTTTTTCTTTGAGGATATTTCCTTTCTCACTATCAGCTTCATTGCGCTAAGAGATATCGCAATGCAGATATCAAGAAAAGAGTCTTAGCAACGGATCAATGAAAAGGAAAGTGTAACTGTGTGAGTTATATTCACATGTCACAAGGCAGTTTCTCAGAACGCTTCTTTTCAGTTTTTATCTGAGATTTCCTTTTTCACCATAACCCGCACTGAGCTCCCAAATATCACTTTGCAAATTTCACGAGAACAGTGTTAGCAAATAGCTTCATGAGGAGAAAGGTGTACCACTGTTAGTTGAATTCACAGAACACATTGAAGTTTCTCAGAAAGCTTCTTTCTCATTTTTAATGGAGGATATTTTCTTTGGCCCTATAGTCTTCAAAGGGATCCGAAATATCCGTTCTCAGATTCCAGAAAAACAGGGCTTGCCAACAGCTCCATGAAACACAGGACTAACTCAGTGAGTTGAATTCACACATCACAGAGCAGTTTCTCAGAAAGCTACCTTCTAGTTTTTATTTAAGGATATTTCCTCTGTCACCATCAGCTTCATTTCTCTAAGAAATATTCCAATGCAGATTTCAAGACAAGAGTGTTACCAAACGGATCAATGAAAAGGAAAGTGTAAGTCTGCGAGTTGCATCCACATGTTGTTTGGACGAACGGAGGCAGGATGGTGCACTTCCGGGTTCTTCTTCACCACCAACTCTTCCCATGTGTGCGAGAATGCAGCTGACGCCTGGGAAGGTGCAGATTAATCAGGCATGCACCAGGTGATGTCAATCCGAGAAGAACAAGATTTACCTGGTGGCACCTGCGGAGCGGCCCCCCTCCCCCGACATGCCTGTGCCCCGCCTATTGCCCTTCCACTCCTAGAAAAGTCGCTCCCAGCAGATGCGCCGGGGGTGGGCTTTCACAGCCCCCACTCTTGTCGGGACTGTATTAGAAACTCCACCCCCCCCAGCTCCGGTCCCTGAAGCTAGATGACCAAAGAATAAATTTGCAGTTTTGCTTTTAGCTTTGCCTACTCGCTGGTTATTTTGTGCCCACTCTGGTGGTCTTAGAAAAACAAATCACACGTGACAATGCAGTTTCTCATAACGCTTCTTTCCAGTTTTTATCTGAGGATATTTCCTTTTTCACCATAGCCCTCAATGTGCTCCCAAATATCACTTGGCAGAATCCACAACAACAGTGTTAGGAACCTGCTACAAGAAGGGAAAATGAATCTCTGTGTTATGAATTCACACATCAGAAAGCAACTTCTGAGAAAGCTTCTATCTAGTTATTATCTGAGGATATTTCCGTTTTCACCATAGGCCTCAATGCGCTCCCAAATGTCACTTTGCAGATTCAACGAAAACACAGTTAGCAAACTGCTTCATGAAGACTAAGTTGTTACTCTATGAGAAGAATTCACATATCACAAAGAAGTTTGTCACAAAGTTTCTTTCCCGTTTTTAATTCTGGATATTTCCTATAACAGCATAGGCCTCAATGCGATCAAGGTAGCCCTTCTCAGGTTCCTCAAAACAGTGTTAATTGACTGCTCCATGAAACGTAAGTGTAACTTAGTGAGATGAATTCACACATCACAAAGAAGTTTCTAGGAAAGCATCTTTCTAGTTTTTCTCTGAGGATATTTCCTTTGTCACTGTAAGCTTCATTGCGCTCAGAAGTATCCAATTACAGATTTCAAGTAAACTGTGTTAGCAAAATGATCTCTGAAGGGAAAAGAGTAATTCTGTGAGTTGCATTCACAATTCATAATGCAGTTTCTCAGAACGCTTCTCTCCAGTTTTATTCTGAGGATATTCCTTTTTCACCACTGCCCTCAACGAGCTCCAAAATATTACTCTGCATATTCCATGACAACAGTGTTAGCAACTGCTACAAGAAGGGAAAATTGAATCTCTTTGTGATGAATTCACGCATCAGAAAGCAATTTCTCAGAAAGCTTCTTTCTAGTTTTTATCTGAGGATTCTTCCGTTTTCACCATGGGACTCAAGGCACTCCCAAATATGACTTTGCCGATTCCACAACAACAGTGTTAGCAAAGTGCTTCATGAAGACAAAGTTGTAACTTCGTGAGTTGAATTCACATGTCACAAAGAAGTTTCTCAGAAAGCTACTTTCTATATTTTATTAGAGGATATTTCCTTTGTCACCGTCAGGTTCATTGTGCTGAAATATATCCCAATGCAGATTTCAAGAAAAGAGTGTTAGCAAACGGATCAATGAAAAGGAAAGTGTAACTCTGTGTGGTGTATTCACAGGTCACAATGCAGTTTCACCATAGGCCCGAATGTGATCCCAAATATCCCTTCGCAGATCCATCCACGAGGGAGTTTCCAAGCTCTGTAATGTAAAGTAAGCTTCATCTAAGTGAGATGAATAAACATAGCAAAAAGCAGATTCACAGAAGGCTTCTTTCCAGTTTTTATCTGAAGATATTTCCTTTTTCACCATAGTCCTGAATGTGCTCCTGAAGTTCCCCTCGTGGATCCATCCATGACAGAGTCAAGCAGCGTAATGTAAAGAAAGCTTTATCTATGTGAGATGATGACACATATCACAGAGTAGTTTCCTAGAAAGCTTCTTTCCAGTTTTTGTCTGAGGCTATTTCCCATTTCACCATCGGCATCAACATGCTCCCTAATATCACTTGGTACCTGTTTCTCCAAAAGGGTTTCCCTGACCATGTGTGAGAAGAAAGGTATAACACTGTGAGTGGAATTCACAAGTCACAAAGCAGTTCCTAGGAAACCTTCTATCCATTTTTGGTCTGAATACATTTCCTCTTTCACCAGAAGCCTCAAAGTGCTCCCGAATATTCCATCACATGCTAAATATACACAGGGCTAGAAAACTGCTCATGAAAAGAGAGGCTTAACTGAGTGAGAGGAATTAAGATGACACAGAGCAGTTTCACTGAAAGCTTCCTACTGGATTTTACCTGAGGAGATTTCTTTCTCCATATTCTAACAATCGTTCCCAAATGTCCTTCCTCAGATACCACAAAAACAGTGATTTCAAGCTGCTCAATCCAAAGAACGTTTAACTCTATGAGATGAATACACACCTCGCAAAGCAGTTGCTCAGAACATTTCTCTGCAGCTTTCATTGGAAGACGTTTCCTTGCTCACCACTAGCCTCTGGGCGTCACTAAATATCCATTCACAGATCCTTCAAAGACAGATTTTCGAAACTGGGCAACATGGAGTAAGAATTAACTCTTTGAAGTGAATGCACGTGTCAGAGATCAGATTCTCGGAATGCTTGTTCCTCGATTTTATTTCAGTATATTTCCCTATTCGACATAGTCCTCAATGCGTACCGAAATATCACTTTTTCATTTTCACAGAAACTGTGTTCAAATGCTGCCATGTGAGAAAAGAGGTATAACTCTCTGAGTGCAATGCACACATCACAAAGTAGTTTCTCAGAAAGCTTCTATCCAGTTTTAATCTGAAGATATCTGCTCTTTCTCCATAGGTGTGAATGTGCTCCCTTACGTCTTTGAGGATCCGTGCATGATGGAGTTTCCAAAGTGTATAATATGAGAAAAGTTTTAACTATGCGAGATGAAAAAACATATCAAATACAAAGCAGTTTCACAGAAATCTTCTTTCCAGTTATTGTCTGAGGATATCTCCTTTTTCACCATATCCGTCCCTATACTCCCGAATGTCTCTTCGTAGCTTTTTCTCCAAAAGGGATTCCGGAATTCTCCACGAGAAGAAAGGTATATTTTTGTGAGTGGAAAGCAACGTCACAAAGCAGCTCCTCAGAAAGCTTCTCTCCAGTTTCTATCTGAAGACATTTCCTTTCTCACTGTAAGCCTCAAAGCTCTCCTGAATATCCCTTTGCAGAGTAAACATAAACATTATTATGATACTGCTCAATGAAAAGAGAAGCTTAACTGTGTGAACAGAATCCACGTGACACAGAACAGTTTCACAGAAAGCTTCCTTCTGGTTTCTCTCTGAGGTTATTTATTTTTCAGGATATTCTAAAGAGCATTTCAAAATGTCCTTTCTCAGATTCCACAGAAACAGTGATTTCAAACTACTCAAATCAAGGTATGGTTTAACTCTCTGAGATGCATACAAACATCACAAAAGAGTTGCACAGAAAGTGTCTCTCCAATTTTCGATGGAAGACATCTCCTTGCTCGACACAGGCCTCCAGTTTGCACATAATATCCCTTTGCAGAAACCTCAAAGACCGACTTTCAAACTGGGAAATGTAGAGTAAGGTTTAACGCTGTTAAAAGAATGGACATGTCAGAGAGCAGTTTCTTTGAGTGCTTCTTTCTGTTTTTTATTGGACAACATTTCACTTTTTGCCATAGTCTTCAATGTGCTCCGAATATAACTCTTTTCGTTTTACAAGGACGGTGTTCAAACGGTGCCTTATGAGAACAAAATTATAACACCCTGAGTGGAATGCACTCGTCACCAAACAGTTTCTCAGAAAGCTTCTCTCCAGTTTTTATCTGACTGTAATTGCTTTTTCACCATCGGCCTGAATGTGATCCCAAATATCCCTTTGCAGATCGATTCACGAGTGACTTTCCCAGCTGCGTAATGTAAAGGAAGCTTCATTTTTGTGAAATGAATAAACATAGCAGGACGCATATTCACAGAAACCTTCTTTCCAGTTTTTATCTGAAGACATTTCCTTTTTCACTATAATCCTGAATGTGCTCCTGAAAGTCCCTTCCAGGTTCCGTCCATGACAGTTTCCACGCTGCTTAATGTGAAGAAAGCTTTATCAATGTGAGATGATTACACATATCACTGAGTACTTTCCTAGAAAGCTTCTTCCAAGTTTTTTTCTGAGGCTATTTCCCTTTCCACCATCAGTAGCACCATGATCCTGAATATCACTTGGTACCTGTTTCTCCAAAAGGGTTTAACCGACGCTGTATGAGAAGATAGGTATAACATTGTGAGTGGAAGGCACTCGTCACAGAGCAATTCTTCGGAAAGCTTCTCTCCATTTTCGGTCTCAACATGTTTCCTTTTAAACCGCAAGCCTCAAGGTGCTCACGAATACCCCATCACACGCCGAACATACTCAGGGTTAGAAAACTGTTCAATGAAAAGAGAGGCTTACCTGAGTGAGAAACATTAAGACAACACAGAGCAGTTTCAAGGAAAGATTCCCCTGGATTTTACCTGAGGATACTTCTTTCTCCAGATTCTAAAAATCCTTCCCTAATATCCTTTCTCAGATGCCACAAAAACAGTGATTTCAAGCTGCTCATTCAAAAGAATGGTTTAACTCTATGAGACGAATACACACATCGCAAAGCAGTTCCTCAGAACGTTTCTCTGCAGGTTTCATCGGAAGAGGTTTCCTAGCTCACCACAAGCCTCTGGGTGTCACTAAATATCCCTTCACAGATCCTTAAAAGACAGAGTTTTGAAATTGGGCAACATAGAGTAAGCATCAACTCTGTGAAGTGAATGCACACATTAGAGAGCAAATACTTGGAACACTTCTTCCTCGATTTCATTTCAGTATATTTCACTATTTGCCAGAGTCCTCAATGGGTTCTGAAATATCAGTTTTGGTATCACAGAGACAGTGTTCAAACACTGAATTGTGAGAAAAGAGGTATAACTCCATGAGTGGAATGCATACATCACAAAATAGTTTCTCAGAAAGCTTCTATCCAGTTTTTATCTGAAGATATCTCCTCTTTCACCATAGGCCTTAATATGCCCCCGAATGTCCCTTTGCAGTTCCGTGTATGATGGAGTTTCCATACTGCATAATGTCAGAAAAGTTTTAACTATGTGAGATGAATATATATATGTACACAAAGCAGTTTCACAGAGATCTTCTTTCCAATTTTTGTCTGAGGATATTTCCTTTTTCACCATAGCCATCCCTCTACTCCCGAATGCCTCTTGGTAGCTTTTTCACCAAAAGGGATTCCGAAATCCTCTAGGAGAAGAAAGGTATATTTCTGTGAGTGGAATGCACAGGTCACAAAGCAGCTCCTCAGAAAGCTTCTCTCGAGTTTCTATGTGAAGAAGTTTCCTTTCTCACCATAAGCCTCAAAGCCTTCCAGAGTATCCCTTCACAGCCTAAGCAAAAACAGTGATATGATACAGCTCAGTGAAAAGAGAAGCTTAACTGTATGAGTGGAATTCACCTGACACAGAGCAGTTTCACAGAAAGCTTCCTTCTGGTTTCTCTCTGAGGTTTTTTTTTCAGGATATTCTAAAGAGCGTTTTCAAATGTCCCTTCTCACATTCCACAGAAACAGTGATTTCAAACTGCTCAATCCAAAGAATGATTTAACTCTATGTGATGAATACAAACATCACAAAAGAGTTGCACAGAAAGCTTCTCTCTGATTTTCGGTGGAAGACATTTTCTTGCCTCACACAGGTCGTTACTTACTATCCCATCACAGAACCTCAAAGATCGACTTTCAAACTGGGAAATGTAGAGTACGCTTTAACCCTGTGAAAAGAATGGACCTCTCAGAGAGCAGTTTTTCGTGTGCTTCTTTCTGTTTTTTATTGGACGACATTTCACTTCCTGCCATCATCTTCAAAGTGCTTGGAATATCACTCTTTTGGTTTTACAGGAACAGTGTTCAAACTGTGCCTTATGAGAAGAAAGTTATAACTCCCTGAGTGGAATGCACACATCACAAAGCAGTTTCTCAGAAAGCTTCTCTCCATTTTTTACCAGACTATATTTCCTATTTTCCCATCGGCCCGAATGTGATCGGAGATATCCTTTCGCGAATCCATCCACAAGGGAGTTTCCAAGCTTCGTAATGTAAAGAAAGGTTCATCTATGTGAGATGAATAAAATAGCAAAAAGCAGATTCACAGAAAACTTCTTTTCAGTTTTTATCTGAAAATATTTCCTTTTTCACCATAGTCCAGAATGTGCTCCCGAAGGTCCCTTCATGGATCCGTCCATGACAGTTTCCAAGCTGCGTAATGTAAAGAAAGCTTTATCTATGTGAGATGATTACAGATATCACAGAGTTGTTTTCTAGAAAGCTTCTATCCAGTTTTTGTCTGAGGCTATTTCCCTTTTCACCATCGGCATCAACATACTCCCGAATATCACTTGGTACCTGTTTCTCCAAAAGTATTTCCCTGATGCTGTATGAGAAGAGAGGTATTACACTGTGACTGGAATGCACACCTCACAAAGCAGTTCCTCCATAAGCTTCTCTCCAGTTTCGGTCTGAACATATTTCCTTTTTCAACGTTAGCCTAAAGGGCTCCCGAATATCCCATCACATGCTAAACATACACAGGGCTAGAAAACTGCATAATGAAAAGAGAGGCTTATCTGAGTGATAGGAATTAAGATGACACAGAGCAGTTTCACAGAAAGCTTCCTTCTGGATTTTACCTGAGGATATTTCTTTCTCCATGTTCTAAGGATCGTTCCCAAATGTCCTTCCTCGGATTCCACAAAAACAGTGATTTCAAGCTGCTCGATCAAAAGAATGGTTTAAGTTTAGGAGACAAATACACACATCACAAAGCAGTTGCTCAGAACGTTTCTCTGCAGGTTTCATCGGAACACATTTCCTCGCTCAACACAAGCCCCCAGGCGTCACTAAATATCCCTTCAAAGATTCTTCAAAGACAGAGTTTTGAAACTGGGCAACATAGAGTAAACATTAACTCTGTGAAGTGAATGCACGTATCAGAGAGCAGATTCTTGGAACGCTTCTTCCTCGATTTTATTTCAGTACATTTCACTGCTCGCCATAGTCCTCAAGGCATTTTGAAATATCCCTTTTTTGGTTTCACAGAAACAGTGTTCAAACACTGCCTTGTGAGAAAAGAGGTATAACTCCCTGAGTGGAATGCATACATCACAAAGTAGTTTCTCAGAAAGCTTCTATCCAGTTTTTATCTGAAGATATCTCCTCTTTCACCGTAGGCCTGAATGTGCTCCCAAATGTCCCTTCACGGATCTGTGCATGACAGAGTTTTCAAACTGCGTAATATATTGAAAGTTTTAACTATGTGAGATGAATAAATATATCTAACATAAAGCAGTTTCTCAGAAATCTTCTGTCCAGTGATTGTCTGAGGATATTTCCTTTTTCACCATAGTCGTCGTTATACTCCCGAATACCTCTTGGTAGCTTTTTCTCCAAAAGGGTTTCCGGAATCCTCTAGGAGAAGAAAGGTATATTACTGTGAGTGGAATGCACACGTCACAAAGCAGCTCCTCAGAAATCTTCTCTGCATTTTCTATCTGAAGAAGTTTCCTTTCTCACCGTAAGCCTCAAAGCCCTCCAGAATATCCCTTTGCAATCTAAACAAAAACACTGTTATGATACTGCTCTATGAAAAGAGAAGCTTAACTGTGTGAGCGGAATTCACATGACACAGAGCAGCTTCAAAGAAAACTTCCTTCTGGTTTCTCTCTGAAGTTACTTCTTTTTCAGGATGTTCTAAAGAGCGTTTCCAAATGTCCTTTCTCAGATTCCACAGAAACAGTGATTTCAAAATGCTCAATACAAACAATCATTTAACTCTATGAGATGAATACAAACATCGCAAAAGAATTGCTCAGAAAGCTTCTCTCCGTTTTTCGACGGAAGACATTTTCTTGCCTCACACAGGCCTCCGGTCGCCACTTACTATCCCTTCGCGGAACCCTCAAAGACCGACTTTCAAACTGGGAAATGTAGAGTAAACTTTAACCCTGTGAAAAGAATGGACATGTCAGAGAACAGTTTCTACGAGTGCTTCTTTCTGTTTTTTATTGGACTCCATTTCACTTTTTGCCCTAGTATTCAATGTGCTGGGAATATCACTCTTTTGGTTTTACAGGAAGAGTGTTCAAACTGTGCCTTATGAGAAGAAAGTTACAACTCCCTGAGTGCAATGCACACATCACTGAGCAGTTTCTATGAAAGGTTCTCTCCAGTTTTTATCTGACTATATTTCCTATTTCGCCATAGGACCGAATGTGATCCCAAATATCCCTTCGTGGATCCATCCACTAGGGAGTTTCCAAGCTGCGTAACGTAAAGAAAGCTTCATCTGTGGGATATGAATAAACATAGCAAAAATCAGATTCACAGAAAGCTTCTTTCCAGTTTTCATCTGAAGATATTTCCTTTTTCACCATAGTCCTGAATGTACTCCCAAAGGTCCCTTCGTGGATCTGTCCATGACATTTTCCAAGCTGCTTAATGTTAAGAAAGCTTTATCTATGTGAGTTGATTACACATATCACAGAGTAGTTTCCTAGAAATCTTTCCAGTTTTTGTCTCAGGCTATTTCCATTTTCACCATCGGCATCAACATGCTCTCGAATATCACTTGGTGCCTTTTTCTCTGAAAGGGTTTCCGTGACACTCTATGAGAAGAGAGGTATGACACAGTGACTGGAATGCACACGTCACAAAGCAGTTCCTTGGAAAGCTTATCTCCAGTTGCAGTCTCAACATACTTCCTTTTTCACCATTAGCCTCAAAGTGCTCCAGAATATCCCATCACACACTAAACATACACATGGCTAGAAAACAGCTCAATGAAAGAAAGGCTTATCTGAGTGAGAGGAATTAAAACAACACAGAGTAGTTTCACAGAAAGCTTCCTTCTGAATTTTACCTGAGGATATTTCTTTCTCTATATTCTAAAAATCGTTCCCAAATAGCCTTCCTCAGATTCCACAAAAACAGTGATTTCAAGCTGCTCAATCCAAAGAATGGTTTAACTCTAGGCGACGAATACACAAATCGCAAAGCAGTTGCTCAAAACGTTTCTCTGCAGGTTTTGTCGGAAGGCGTTTTCTCACTCACCACAAGCCTCCGGGCCTCACTAAATATCCCTTCACAGATTCTTCAAAGGCAGAGTTTCGAAACTGGGCAATATAGAGTAAGCATTAACTCTGGGGAGTGAATGCACATATCAGAGAATAGATACTTGGAATGCTTCTTACTCGATTTTATTTCAGGATACGCCAAAGTCCTCAATGCTTTCCAAAATATGACATTTTCGGTTTCACAGGAACAGTGTTCAAACACTGCCTTGTGAGAAGAGCGGTACAACTCCTTGAGTGGAATGCGTCCATCACATATTAGTTTCTCAGAAAGCTTCTATCCAGTTTTTATATGAGGATATCTCCTCTTTCACCGTAGACCTGAATGTGCTCCTGAATGTCCCTTCACCAATCTGTGCATGACGGAGTTTACAAACTGCATAATATAACTAAAGTTTTAAATATGCAGGATGAAAAAATATATCTAACAGCAAGCAGTCTCACAGAAATCTTCTTTCCAGTTTTTGTCTGAGGATATTTCCTTTTTCACCATAGTCGTCACTATACTCCCAAATATCTCTTGGTAGCTTTTTCTCCAAAAGGGATTCTGGAATCCTGTAGGAGAAGAAAGGTATATTTCTGTGAGTGGAATGCACACGTCACAAAGCAGCTCCTCAGAAAGCTTCTCTCCAGTTTCTATCTGAAGACGTTTCCTTTCTCAACGTAAGCCTCAAAGCCCACCAGAGTATCCCTTCCCAGATTAAACAAAAACAGTGTTAAGATACTGCTCTGTGAAAAGAGAAGCTTAACTGTGTGAGTGGAATTCACGTGACACAGAGCACTTTCACAGAAAGCTTCCTTCTGGTTTCTCTCTGATGTTATTCCTTTTTCAGGATATTCGAAAGAGTGTTTCCAAATATCCTTTCTGAGATCCCACAGAAACAGTGATTTCAAACTGGTCAATCCAAAGAATGATTTAATGCTATGAGATGAATATAAATGTCACAAAAGAGTTGTGCAGAAAGCTTCTCTCAGATTTTCGATAGAAGATATTTCCTTGCCTCACACAGGCCTCTGGCCGCCACTTACTATCCCTTCGCAGAACCCTCAAAGACCGACATTCAAACTGGGAAATGTAGAGCAAGTTTAACCCTGTGAAAAAAATGGGTATGTCAGAGAGCAGTTTCCTCGAGTGCTTCTTTCTGTTTTATATTGGAAGACATTTCACTTTTTGCCATACTCTTCAATGTGCTCCGAATATCACTCTTTTGGTTTTACAGGAACAGTGTTCAAACTGTGCCTTATGAGAAGAAAGTTATAACTCCCTGAGTGGAATGCGCACATCACCAAGCAGTTTCTCAGAAAGCTTCTCTCCATTTTTTATCTGACTATACTTCCTCTTTCACCATAGGCCCGAATGTGATGCCCAATATCCCATCGTGGATCCATCCATGAGGGAGTTTGCAAGCTGTGTAATGTAAAGAAGGCTTCATTTATGTGAGATGAATAAACCTAGCAAAAAGCAGATTCACAGAAAGCTGCTTTCCAGTTTTTATCCGAACATATTTCCTTTTTCACCACAGTCCAGAATGTGCTAATGAAGGTCCCTTCGTGGATCCATCCATGACAGTTTCCAAGCTGCATAATGTAAGGAAAGCTTTATCTATGTGAGATGATTACACATATCACAGAGTAGTTTCCTAGAAAGTTTCTTTCCAGTTTTTGTCTGAGGCTATTCCCCTTTTCACCATCAGCATCAACATGCTCCAGAATATCACTTGGTACCTGCTTCTCCAAAAGGGTTTCCCCGACGCTGTATGAGAAGAGAGGTATAACACTGTGAGTGGAATGCACACGTCACAAAGCAGTTCCTCGGAAAGCTTCTCTCCAGTTTCGGTCTGAACATATTTCCTTTTTCACCGTTAGCCTCAAAGTGCTCCCGATATCCCATCACACGCTGAACATACACAGGGCTAGAAAACTGCTCAATGAAAAGAGAGGCTTATCTGAGTGAGAGGACTTAAGACGACACAGAACAGTTTCACAGAAAGCTTCCTTCTTGATTTTACCTGAGAATATTTCTTTCTCCATATTCTAAAGGTTGTTCCCAAATGTCCTTCCTCAGATTCCACAGGAACAGTGATTTCAAGCTGCTCAATCCAAAGAATGGTTTAATGCTATGAGACGAATACACACATCACAAAGCAGTTGCTCAGAAAGTTTCTCTGCAGGTTTCATCGGAAGATGTTTCCTCACTCACCACAAGCCTCCAGGCGTCACTAAATATCCCTTCACAGATACTTCAAAAACAGAGTTTCGAAAGTGGGCAACATAGAGTAAGCATTAATTCTGTGAAGTGAATGCACACATCAGAGAGCAGATTCTTGGAACGCTTCTTCCTCGATTTTATTTCAGTGTATTTCACTATACGCCATAGTCCTCAATGTGTTCCAAAATATCACATTTTCGGTTTCAAAAGGAGCAGGGTTGAAACCCTGCCTTGTGAGAAAAGAAGTATAACTCCCTGAGTGGAATGCATACATCACAAAGTAGTTTCTCAGAAAGCTTCTATCCAGTTTTTATCTGAAGATATGTCCTCTTTCACCGTAGGCCTGAATGTGCTCCCAAACGTCCCATCGCGGATCTGTGCATGATGGAGTTTCCAAACTGCGTAATATAATTAAAATTTTAACTATGCGAGATGAATAAATATATCTAATACAAAGCAGTTTCACAGAAATCTTTTTTCCAGGTTTGTCTGAGGATATTTTCTTTTTCACCATAGTCGTCGCTATACTCCCGAATATGTCTTGGTAGCTTTTTCTCCAAAATGGATTCTGAAATCCTCTACGAGAAGAAAGCTACACTTCTGTGAGTGGAATGCACATGTCACAAAGCAGCTCCTCAGAACGCTTCTCTCCAGTTTATATCTGAAGACGTTTCCTTTCCTACCGTAAGCCTCAAAGCCCTCCAGAGTATCCCTTCGAAGACTAAGCCAAAACAGTGTTATGATACAGTTCATTGATAAGAGAAGGTTAACTGTGTGAGTGGATTCACGTGACACAGAGCAGTTTGACAGAAACCTTCCGTCTGGCTTCTCTCTGAGGTTATTTCTTTTTCAGGATATTCTAAAAAGCGCTTCCAAATGTCCTTTCTCAGATTCCACAGAAACAGTGATTTCAAAATGCTCAATTCAAAGAATGATTTAACGCTATGAGATGAATACAAACATCACCAAAGAGTTGCACAGAAAGCTTCTCTCTGATTTTCGAATGAAGACATTTCCTTGCCTCACACAGGCCTCCAGTAGCCACTTACTATCCCTTCACAGAACCCTAAAAGACCGACTTTCAAACTGGGAAATGTAGAGTAAGATTTAACACTATGAAAAGAATGGACATGTCAGGGAGTACTTTCTTTGGGTTCTTCTTTCTGTTTTCTATTGGACGACATTTCACTTTTTGCCCTAGTCTTCAATGTACTCTGAATATCACTCTTTTGGTTTTACAGGAACAGTGTTCAAACTGTGCCTTATGAGAAGAAAGTTATAACTCCCTGAATGGAATGCACATGTCACCAAGCAGTTTCTCAGAAAGCTTCTCTTCAATTTTTATCTGACTATATTTCCTATTTTACCATAGGCCCGAATGTGATCCCAAATATCCCTTCGCGGATCCATCCACGAGAGAGTTTCAAAGTTGCATAATGTAAGAAGGCTTCATCTCTGTGAGATGAATAAACATAGCAAAAAGCAGATTCACAGAATGCTTCTTTCCAGTTTTTATCTGAAGATATTTCCTTTTTCACCAGAGTCCAGAATGTGCTCCGGAAAGTCCCTTCGTGGATCCGTCCATGACAGTTTCCAAGCTGCGTAATGTAAAGAAAGCTTTATCTATGTGAGATGATTACACATATCCAGAGTAGTTTCTTAGAAAGCTTCTTTCCAGTTGTTGTCTTAGGCTATTTCCCCTTTCACCATCAGCATCAACATACTCCAGAATATCACTTGGTATCTGTTTCTCCACAAGGGTTTCCCCGACGATGTATGAGAAGAGAGTTATAACACTGTGAGTGTAATGCACATGTCACAAAGCAGTTCCTCGGAAAGCTTCTCTCCACTTTCGGTCTGAACACATTTCCTTTTTCACCATAAGCCTCAAAGTTCTCCCGAAGATCCCATCACACACTAAACATACACAGCGTTAGAAAACTGTTTAATGAAATGAGAGGCTTAACTGTGCGAGAGGAATTAAGACAACACAGAGCAGATTCACAGAAAGCTTCCTACGGGATTTTTCCTGAGGAAATTTCTTTCTCCTTATTCTAAGGATCGTTCCCAAATATACATCCTCAAATTCTACAAAAACACTGATTTCAAGCTGCTCAATCAACAGAATGGTTTAACTGTATGAGACAAATACACAGATCACAAAGCAGTTGCTCTGAAAGTTTCTCTGCAGGTTTCATCAGAAGACGTTTCCTCACTCACCACAAGCCTCCTGGCATCACTAAATATCCGTTCACAGATTCTTTACAGACAGAGTTTTGAAACTGGGCAACAAAGAGTAAGCATTAACTCTGTGAAGTGAATGCACATATCAGAGAGCAGATACTTGAAACGCTTCTTCCTCGATTCTATTTCAGTACATTTCACTATTCGCCATAGTCCTCCATGCATTCTGAAATATCATTTTTTCAGTTTCACAGTAACAGTGTTCAAACACTGCCTTGTGAGAAAAGAGGTATAACTCCCTGAGTGGAATGCATATATCACAAAGTAGTTTCTCAGAAAGCTTCTATCCAGTTTTTATCTGAAGATATCTCCTCTTTCACCGTAGGCCTGAATGTTCTCTTGAATGTCCCTTCATGGATCCGTGCATGACGGAGTTTCCAAACTGTGTAATATAAGAAAAGTTTTAACTATGCAAGATGAATAAATATATCTATCACAAAGCAGTTTCACAGAAACCTTCTTTTCAGTTTTTGTCTGAGGATATTTCCTTTTTCACCATAGCCCTCCCTATTCTCCCAAATGTCTCTTGGTAGCTTTTTCTCCAAAAGGGATTCCGGAATCCTATATGAGAAGAAAGGTAAATTTCTCTGAGTGGAACGCACATGTCACAAAGCAGCTCCTCTAAAAGCTTCTCTCCAGTTTCTATTTAAAGACTTTTCCTTTGTCACCGTAAGCCTCAAAGGGTTCCAGAATATCCCTTTGCAGCCTAAACAAAAACAGTGTTATGGTACTGCTCTATGAAAAGAGAAACTTAACTGCATGAGCAGAATTCACATGACACAGAGGAGTTTCACAGAAAGCTTCCTTCTGGTTTTCTCTGAGGTTACTCCTTTTTTGGGATATTCTAAAGAGCATTTCCAGATGTCCTTTCTCAGATTCCACAGAAACAGTGATTTCAAACTGCTCAATCCAAAGAATCTTATAACGCTATGAGATGAATACAAACATCAAAAAAGAGTTGCACAGAATCATTCTCTCCGATTTTCCATGGAAGACATTTCCTTGCCTCACACAGGCCTCCAGTCACCACTTACTATCCCTTCACAGGAACCTCAAAGACCAACTTTCAAACTGGGGAATGTAGAGAAAGCTTTAACCCTGTGAAAAGAATGGACATGTCAGAGAATATCTTCTTCAAGTGCTTCTTTATGTTTTTTATTGTGCGACATTTGACTTTTTGCGGTAGTCTTCAATGTGCTCGGAACATCACTCTTTTGGTTTTTCAGGAACAGGGTTCAAACTGTGCCTTATGAGAAAAAATTATAGCTGCCTGAGTGGAATGCACACATCTCCAAGCAGTTGCTCATAAAGCTTCTCTCCATTTTTTATCTGACTATATTTCATATTTCACCGTAGGTCCGAATGTGATCCCAAATATCCCATTGCGGATCCATCCACAAGGGAGTTTCCAAGCTGTGTAATGTAAAGAAAGCTTCAGCTATGTGAGATGATTAAACATAGCAAAAAGCACATTTACAGAAAGATTCTTTCCATTTTTTTTTCTGAAGATATTTCTATTTCCACCATAGTCCTGAATGTGCTCTCGATGGTCCCTTCGTGGATCCGTCCACGACAGTTTCCAAGCTGCGTAATGTAAAGAAAGCTTTATCTGTGTGGGATGAATACACATATCACAGAGTAGTTTCCTGGAAAGCTTCTTTCCATTTTTTATGAGAGGCTATTTCCCTTTTCACCATCGGCATCAACATGCTCTCGAATATCATTTGATACCTGTTCCTCCAAAAGGGTTTCACCGATGCTGTATGAGAAGGGAGATATAACACTGTGAGTGAAATGCACATGTCACAAAGCAGTTTCTTGGAAAGCTTTTCTCCAGTTTCATTCTGAACATATTTCCAATTTCACCGTAAGCTTCAAAGTGCTCCCGAATATGCCATCACACGCTAAATATACACAGGGTTGGAGAACTGATCAATGGAAAGAGGCTAAACTGACTGAGAGGAATTAAGACGACACAAAACAGTTTCACAGAAAGCTTCGTTCTGGATTTTACCTGAGGATATTTCTTTCTCCATATTCTAAGGATCGTTCCCAAATGTACTTTCTCAGATTCCACAAAAACAGTGATTTCAAGCTGCTCAATCCAAAGAATGGTTTAACTCCTTGAGACGAATACACACATCAAAAGCACTTGCTCAGAAAGATTCTCTGCAGGTTTCATTGGAAGACGTTTCGTAACTCACCACAAGCCTCCGGGCGTCACTAAATATCCCTTCACAGATTCTTCAAAGACAGAGTTTCTAAACTGGGCAGCATAGAGTAAGCATTAACTCTGTGAAGGGAATGCAAATATCAGAGAGCAGATTCCTGGAACACTTCTTCCTCGATGTTATTTCAATATATTGCACTATTCGCCATAGACCTCAATGAGTTCTGAAATATCACTTTTTCGGTTTCACAAGAACAGTGTTCAAACACTGCCTTGTGAGAAAGAGGTAAAACTCCCTCAGTGGAATGCATACGTTACAAAGTTGTTTCTCAGAAAGCTTCTATCCAGTTTTTATCTGAAGATATCTCCTCTTTCAACGTAGGCATGAATGTGCTCCTGAATTTCCCTTTGCAGATCTGTGCTTGACGGAGTTTCCAAACTGCGTAATATAATTAAAGTTTCAACTATAGGAGCTGAATAAATATATCTAACACAAAGCAGTTTCACAGAAATCTTCTTTCCTGGTTTGTCTCAGGATATTTCCTTTTTAACCAGAGAAGTGACTATACTACCAAATACCTCTTGGTAGCTTTTTCTCCAAAAGGGATTACAGAATCCTCAAGGAGAAGAAATCTATATTTCTGTGAGTGGAATGCACACGTCACAAAGTATCACCTCAGAGAGCTTCGCTCCAGTTTCTGAGCACATTTCCTTTCTCAACATAAGCCTCAAAGCCCTCCAGAATATCCCTTCGCAGACTGAACAAAAACAGTGTTATGATACAGCTCAATGAAAAGAGCTTAACTCTGTGAGCAGAATTCACGTGACACTGAGCAGTTTCACAGAAAGATTTCTTCAGGTTTCTCTCTGAGGTTATTTCTTTTTCAGGATATTCTAAAGAGCATTTCCAAATGTCCTTTCTCAATTTCCACAGAAACAGTGACTCCAAACTGCTCATTTTAAAGAATGATTTAACTCTTTGTGATGATTACAAACATCACAAAAGAGTTGCGCAGAAACCTTCTCTCAGATTTTCAATGGAAGACGTTTCCTTGCCTCACACAGGCCTCCGGTCGTCACTTACTATCCCTTCACAGAACCATCAAAGACAGACTTTTAAACTGGGAAATGTAGAGGAAGACTGAACCCTGTGAAAAGAATGGAAATGTCAGACAGCAGTTTCTTCGAGTGCTTCTCTGTTTTTTATTGGACGACATTTCATTTTATGCCGTATTCTTCAATGTGCTCCGAATATCAGTCTTTCGTTTTACAGGAACAGTTTTCAAACTGTGCCTTATGAGAAGAATGTTATAACTGCCTGAGTGGAATGCACACATCACCAAACAGTTTCTGAGAAAGCTTCTCTCCAGTTTTTAACTGTCTATATTTTGTCTTTCACCATAGGCCCAAATGTGATCCCAAATATCCCTTCGCGGATCCATCCATGAGGGAGTTTCCAAGCTGCATAATGTAAAGAAAGCTTCATCTATGTGAGATGAATAAACATAGCAAAAAGCAGATTCACAGAAAGCTTCTTTCCAGTTTTTATCTGAAGATATTTCCTTTTGCAGCAGAATCCAGAAGGTGCTCCCAAGGTTCTCTTTGTGGATTCGTCCATGACAGTTTCCAAGCTGTGTAATGTAAAGAAAGTTTTATATATGTGAGATGACTACTCATATCACAGAGTAGTTTCCTAGAAAGCTTCTTTCCAGGTTTTGTCTGAGGCTATTTCCTTTTCACCATTGGCATCAACATGCTCCCAAATATCACCTGGTACCTGTTTCTCCAAAAGGGTTTCCCCGACGCTGTATGAGAAGAGAGGTATTACACTGTGAGTGGAATGCACATGTCACAAAGCAGTTCCTCAGAAAGCTTCTCTCCAGTTTCTGTCTGAACATATTTACTTTTTCACCATTAGTCTCAAAGTGCTCCCGAATATCCCATCACACGCTAAACAAACACAGAGCTAGAAAACTGCTGAATGAAAAGAGAGGCTTATCTGAGTGAGAGGAAATAAGAAGACACAGAGCAGTTTCACAGAAAGCTTCCTTCTGTATTGTACCTGAGGATATTTCTCTCTATATATTCTAAGGATCGTTCCCAAAAGTCCTTCCTCAGATTCCACAAAAACAGTGATTTGAAGCTGCTCAATCCAAAGAATGGTTTAATGCTATGAGACGAATACACACATCACAAAGCAATTGCTGAGAACGTTTCTCTGCAGGTTTCATCAGAACACGTTTCCTCGCTCACCACAAGCCTCTGGTCTTCACTAAATATCCCTTCACAGATCCTTCAAAGACAGAGTTTTGAAACTGGGCAACATAGAGTAAGCATTAACCCTGTGAAGTGAAGGCACATATCAGAGAGCAGATTCCTGGAACGCTTCTTCCTTGATTTTATTTCAGTATATTTCACTATTCATCTTAGTCCTCAATGCGTTCCGAAATATCACTTTTTCGGATTCATAGGAACAGTGTTCAAACACTGCCTTGTGAGAAAGAGGTATCACTCCCTGACTGTAATGCATACATCTCAAAGTAGTTTCTCAGAAAGCTTCTATCCAATTTTTATCTGAAGATATCTCCTCTTTCACCGTATGCCTGAAGGTGCTCCCAAATGTCCCTTCGTGGAAGTGTGCATGACGGAGTTTCCAAACTGCGTAATATAATTAAAGTTTTAACTATGCGAGATGAATAAATATATCTAACACCAAGCAGTTTCACAAATATCTTCTTTTCAGTTTTTTTTTCTGAGGATGTTTCCTTTCTCACCACAGTCATCGCTATACTCCCGAATATCTCTTGGTAGCTTTTTCTCCAAAAGGGATTCCAGAATCCTCTAGGAGAAGAAAGGTAATTTTCTGTGAGTGGAATGCACACGTCACAAAGCAAACCTCAGAAAGCTTCTCTCCAGTTTCTATCTGAAGACATTTCCTTTCTCACTGTAAGCCTCAAAACCCTCCAGAATATCCCTTCGTAGACTAAACAAAAACAGTGTTATTATATAGCTCAATGAAAAGGGAAGCTTAACTGTGTCAGTGGAATTCACGTGACACAGAGCAGTTTCACAGAAAGCTTCCTTCTGGTTTCTCTCTGAGGTTATTTCTTTTTAGAATATTCTAAAGAGCGTTTCCAAATGTTCTTTCTCAAATTCCACTTGTACAGCGATTTCAAACTGCTAAATCCAAAGAATGATTTAACTCCATGAGATGAATACAAACATCACAAAAGAGTTGTGCAGAAAGCTTCTCTCCGATTTTCGATGGAAGACATTTCCTTGCCTCACACAGGCCTCCAGTCTCCACATACTATCGCTTTGCAGAACTCTCAGAAACCCACTTTCAAACTGGGAAATGTAGAGTAAGCTTTAACCCTGTGATAAGAATGTACATGTCAGAGAGCAGTTTCTTTGAGTGCTTCTCTCTGTTTTTATTGGATGATATATCACTTTTTGCCATATTCTTCAATGTGCTCTGAATATCACTCTTTTGGTTTTAGTGGAACTGTGTTCAAACTGCATTCCAAAACTGTACCTTATGAGAAGAAAGTTAAAACTCCCTGAGTGGAATGCACACATCACCAATCAGTTTTTCAGAAAGTTTCTCTCCATTTTTTATCTGACTATATATCCTATTTCACCATAGGCCCGAATGTGATTGCAAATATCCCTTCGCGAATCTATCTATGAGGGACTTTCCAAGCTGTATAATGTAAAGAATGCTTCATCTATGTGAGATGAATAAATGTATCCAAAAGCATATTCGCAGAAATCTTCTTTTCCGTTTTTATATAAGATATTTCCTTTTTCGCCATAGTCCAGAATGTGCTCCCAAAGGTCCCTTCTTCTATCCCTCCCTGACAGTTTCCTAGCTGCATAATGTAAAGAAAGCTTTATCTATGTTAGATGATTACACATATCACAGAGTAGTTTCCTACAAGGTTTCTTTCCAGTTTTTGTCTGGGGCTATTTCCCTTTTCACCATCTGCATCAACATGCTCCCAAATATCATTTGGTACCTGTTTCTCCAAAAGGGTTTCCCTGACGCTGTATGAGAAGAGAGGTATAACACTGTGAGTGGAATGCACACGTCATAAAGCAGTTCCTCGGAAAGCTTCTCTCCAGTTTCGGTCTGAGCATATTTCCTTTTTCAACATTAGCCTCAAAGTGCTCCCGAATATCCCATCACATGCTATACATGCACAGGGCTAGAAAACTGCTCAATGAAAAGAGAGGCTTATCTGGGTGAGAGGAACTAAGACGACAGAGAGCAGTTTCACAGAACGCTTCCTTTGGGATTTTACCTCAGGATATTTCTTTCTCCATATTCTAAGGATCGTTCCGAAATGTCCTTCCTCAGATTCCACATAAACAGTGATTTCAAGCTGCTCAATCCAAAGAATGGTTTAACGCTAGGAGACGAGTACACACATTGCAAAGCACTTGCTCAGAACGTTTCTCAGCAGGTTTCATGAGAACACGTTTCCTCGCTCACCGCGAGCCTCCAGGCATCACTAAATATCCCTTGACAGATTCTCCAAAGACAGAGTTTCAAAACTGGGCAACATAGAGTAAGCATTAGCTCTGTGAACTGAATGCCCATATCAGAGAGCAGATTCTTGAAATGCTTCTTCCTCGATTTTATTTCAGTATATTTCACTATTCGCCATAGTCCTCAATGCATTCCAAAATATCACTTTTTCGGTTTCAAGGAACAGTGTTCATATACTGACTTGTGAGAAAAGAGGTATAACTCCCTGAGTGGAATGCATACATCACAAAGTAGTTTCTCAGAAAGCTTCTATCCAATTTTTATCTGAAGATATCTCCTCTTTCACTGTTGGCCTGAATGTGCTCCTGAATGTCCCTTCACAGATCTGTGCATGACAGAGTTTCCAAACTGCGTAATATAATTAAAGTTTTAACTATGCGAGATGAATAAATATATCTAACACAAAGTAGTTTCACAGAAATCTTCTTTTCAGTTTTTGTCTGAGGATATGTCCTTTTTCACCAGTCATCGCTATTCTCCCGAATATCTCTTGGTAGATTTTTCTCCAAAAGGGATTCTGGAATCCTTTGGAAGAAGAAAGGTATATTTCTTTTTTAAATTATTATACTTTAAGTTCTATGGTACATGTGCACAATGTGCAGGTTTGTTACATATGTATACCTGTGCCACGTTGTTGTGCTGCACCCATCAACTCGTCAGCACCCATCAATTTGTCATTTATATCAGGTATGACACCCAATGCAATCCCTCCCCTCACCCCCCTCCCCATGATATGCCTCGATGTGTGATGTTCCCCTTCCTGAGTCCAAGTGATCTCATTGTTCAGTTCCCACCTATGAATGAGAACAGCGGTGTTTGGTTTTCTGTTCTTGTGACAGTTTGCTGAGAATAATGGTTTCCAGCTCTATCCAAGTCCCTACAAAGGATGCAAACTCATCCTTTTTTATGGCTGCATAGTATTCCATGGTGTATATGTGCCACATTTTCCTAATCCAGTCTGTCACTGATGGACATTTGGGTTGATTCCAAGTCTCTGCTATTGTGAATAGTGCCACAATAAACATATGTGTGCATGTGTCTTTATAGCAGCATGATTTAGAACAAAGCCAGAGGCATCATGCTACCTGACTTCAAACTATACTACAAGGCTACAGTAACCAAAGCAGCATGGTACTGGTACCAAAACAGATATAGACCAATAGAACAGAACAGAGTCCTCAGAAATAGTACCACACATCTACAGCCATCTGATCTTTGACAAACCTGAGAGAAACAAGAAATTGGGAAAGGATTCCCTATATAATAAATGGTGCTGGGAAAATTGGCTAGCCATAAGTAGAAAGCTGAAAATGGATCCTTTCCTTACTCCTTATACGAAAATTAATTCAAGCTTGATTAGACACTTAAATGTTAGACATAATACCATAAAAACCCTAGAAGAAAGACTAAGTAGTACCATTCAGGACATAGGCATGGGCAAGGACTTCAAGTCTAAAACACCAGAAGAAAGGTATATTTCTGTGAGTGGAATGTACACTTCACAAAGCAGCTCCTCAGAAAGCTTCCCTCCAGATTCTATATAAAGACTTTTCCTTTCTCACAGTAAGCCTCAAAGCCCTCCAAATTATCCCTTCGCAGACTAAACAAAAACAGTGTTATGATACAGCTTAATGAAAACAAAAGCTTAACTGTGTGAGCAGATTTCACGTGACACAGAGCAGGATCACAGAAAGCTTCCTTCTGGTTCTCTCTGAGGTTTTTTGTTTTTCGGGATATCCTAAAGAGCATTTCCAAATGTCCTTTCTCAGATTCCACAGAAACAGTGATTTCAAACTGCTCAATCCAAAGAATGATTTAACGCTATGAGATGAATACAAACACCTCAAAAGAATTGCTAAGAAAGCTTCTCTCCGATTTTCGTTGGAAGACATTTCCTTGCTTCACACAGTGCTCCAGTCACCACTTACTATCCCTTCGCAGAACCCTCAAAGACCGCCTTTCAAACTGGGAAAAGTAGAGTAAGCTTTAACACTGTGAAAAGTATCGACCTGTAAGAGATCAGTTTTTTCGAGTGCTTCTCTCTGTCTTTTATTGGACGACATTTCACTTTTTGCTCTAGTCTTCAATGTGCTCCAAATATCACACTTTTGATTTTACAGGAACAGTGTTCAAACTCTGCCTTATGAGAAGAAAGTTATAACTTCTTGAGTTTAATGCGCACATCACCAAGCAGTTTCTCAGAAAGCCTCTCTACAGTTTTTATGTGACTATATTTCCCCTTTCACCATAGACCCGAATGGTATCCCAAATATCCTTTGTGGTTCCATCTACGAGGGAGTTTCCAAGATGTGTAATGCAAAGAAAACATCATGTATGTGAAATGAATAAACATAGCAAAAAGCAGATTCACAGAAACATTCTTTCCAGTTTTTATCTGAAGATATTTCCTTTTTCACCATAGTCCAGAATGTGCTCCAAATGTCCCTTCGTGGATCCGTCCATGACAGTTTCCAATCTGCATAATGTAAAGAAAGCTTTATCTACGTGAGATGATTATACATATCACTGTGTAGTTTCCTGGAAAGCTTCTTTCCAGTTTTTGTCTGAGGCTATTTCCCTTTTCACCATTGGCATCAACATGCTCCCGAATATCACTTGGTGCCTGTTTCTCCAAAAGGGTTTCCTTGATGCTGTATGAGAAAGGAGTTATAGCACTGTGAGTGGAATGCACACGTTACAAAGCAGTTCCTCCGTATGCTTCTCTCCAGTTTCGGTCTGAACATATTTCCTTTTTCCCCATTAGCCTCAAAGGCCTCCCGAATATCCCATCACACGCTAAACATACACTGGGTTAAAAACTGCTCAATGAAAAGAGAGGCTTAACTAAGTGAGAGGAATTAAGACAACACAGAGCAATTTCACATAAGGCTTCCTACTGGATTTTACCTGATGATATTTCTTTCCCCATATTCTAAGGATCGTTCCCATATGTCCTTCCTCAGATTCCACAAAAACAGTGATTTCAAGCTGCTCAATCCAAAGAATGGTTTAATTCTATGAGACAAATACACACATCAGAAAGAAGTTGCTCAGAACATTTCTCTGCAGGTTTCATCGGAACACGTTTCGTCACTCACCACAAGCCTCCGGGCATCACTAAATATCCTTTCACAGATTCTTCAATGACCGAGTTTCGAAACTGGGCAACATAGAGTAAGCATTAACTCTGTGAAGTGAATGCACATATCAGAGAGCAGATCCTTGGAACTCTACTTCCTCGATTTCATTTCAGTATATTTCACTATTTGCCATAGTCCTCAATTCGTTCCAAAATATCACTTTTTCGTTTTCACAGGAACAGTGTTCAAACACTGACTTGTGAGAAAAGAGGTATAACTCCCTGAGTGGAATGCATAGTTCACAGAGTAGTTTCTCAGAAAGCTTCTATCCAGTTTTTATCTGAAGATATCTCTTTTTTCACCATAGGCCTGAATATATTCCTGAATGTCCCTTCTTGGATGCGTGCATGACAGAGTTTCCAAACTGCATATTATAAGAAAAGTTTTAACTATGCAAAATGAACAAATATATCTAACACAAAGCAGTTTCACAGAAATCTTCTTTCCAGTATTTCTCTGAGGATATTTCCTTTTTCACCATAGCCCTCCCTGTATTCCCGAATGTCTCTTGGTAACTTTTTCTCCAAAAGGGATTCTGGAATCCTATTTGAGAAGAAAGGTGCATTTCTGTGAGTGGAACACTCATGTCACGAAGCAGCTCCACAAAAAGCTTCTCTCCAGTTTATATTTTAAGACATTTCCTTTCTCACCATAAGCTTCAAAGGGTTCCAGAATATCCCTTTGCAGACTAAACAAAAACAGTGTTATGATACTGCTCTATGAAAAGTGAAGCTTAACTGGGTGAGCAGAATTCACATGAGACAGAGCAGTTTAACAGAAAGCTTCCTTCTGGTTTTCTCTGAGGTTACTCCTTTTTCAGGATATTCTAAAGAGTGTTTCCAGATGTCCTTTCTCAGATTCCACCGAAACAGTGATTACAAACTCCTCAATCCAAATAATCTTATAATGCTATGAGATGAATACAAACATCACAAAAGGGTTGCACAGAAAGATTCTCTCTTATTTTCGATGGAAGACATTTCCTTGTTTGACACAGGATTCTAGTTGCCACATACTATCACTTCGGAGAACCCGCAAAACCGACTTTCAAACTGGGAAATGTAGAGTAAGCTTTAACCCTGTGAAAAGAATGGTCATATCAGAGAGCAACTTCTTGGAGTGCTTCTTTCTGTTTTTTATTGGATGACATTTCACTTTTTGCCATAGTCTTCTATGTGCTTTGAATATCACTGTTTGGTTTTACAGGAATAGTGTTCAAACTGTGCATTATGAGAAGAAACTTCGTGGATCCATCCATGACAGTTTCCAAGCTGTGCAATATAAAGAAAGCGTTATCTATGTGAGATGATTACACATATCACAGAGTAGTTTCCTACAAAGCTTCTTTCCAGTTTTTGTCTGTGGCTATTTCCCTTTTCACCATCGGCATCAGCATGCTCCCGAATATCACTTGGTAGCTGTTTCTCCAAAAGGGTTTCCACGACACTGTATGAGAAGAGATGTATAACACTATGACTGGAATGCACACATCACTAAGCAGTTCCTTGGAAAGCTTCTCTCCGGTTTCAGTCTGAACCTATATCCTTTTTCACCATTAGCCTCAAAGTGCTCCTGAATATCCCATCACATGCTAAACATACACAGGGCTACAAAATTGCTCAATGAAAAGAGAGGCTTATCTGAGTGAGAGGAATTAAGACAACACAGAGCATTTTCACAGAAAGCTTCCTTCTGGATTTTACCTGAGGATATTTCTTTCTCCATATTCTAAGGATCATTCCCAAATGCCTTTTCCTCAGATTCCACAAAAACAGTGATTTCAATCTGCTCAATCCAAAGAATGGTTCAACTCTTCGAGATGAATACACAGATCACAAAGCAGTTGCTCAGAACGTTTCTATGCAGGTTTCATTGGAAGACATTTCCTTGCTCACCATAAGCCTCCGTGCATCACTAAATATCCCTTCACAGATTCTTCAAAGACAGAGTTTCAAAACTAGGCAACATAGAGTAAGCATTAACTCTGGGAAGTGAATGCCCATATCAGAGAGCAAATTCTTGGAACTATTCTTCGTTGATTTTGTTTCAGTATATTTCACTATTTACCATAGACCCCAATGTGTTCCAAAATATCACTTTTTCGATTTCACAGGAACAGTGTTGAAACACTGCATTGTGAGAAAAGAGGTATAACTCATTGAGTGGAATGTATACATCACAAAGTAGTTTCTCAGAAAGCTTCTATCCAGTTTTTATCTGAAGATATCTCCTCTTTCACCGTAGGGCTGAATGTGCTCCCAAAAGTCCCTTCATGGATCTGTGCATGATGGAGTTTCCAAACTGTGTAATATAATTAAAGTTTCAACTATGCGAGATGAATAAATATATCTAACACAACGCAGTTTCACAGAAATCATCTTTCCAGTTTTTTCTGAGGATATTTCCGTTTTCACCATAGTCGACTCCCGGATATTTCTTGGTAGCTTATTTTCCAAAAGAGATTCCGGAATTCTCTAGGAGAAGAAAGGTATATTTCTGTGAGTGGAATGCACACGTCACAAAGCATCTCCTCAGAAAGCTTCTCTCCAGTTTCTATATGAAGACCTTTCCTTTCTCACTGTAAGCCTCAAAACTCTCTATTATATCCCTTCGCAGACTAAACAAAAACTGTGTTATGATACAGCTCAATGAAAAATGAAGCTTAACTGTGTGAGCGGAATTCGCGTGACACAGAGCAGTTTCACAGAAAGCTTCCCTCTCGTTTCTATCTGAGGTTATTTCTTTTTCAGGGTGTTCTAAATAGCGTTTCCAAATGTCCTTTCTCAGATTCCACAGAAGCAGTGATTTCAAACTGCTCAATCCAAAGAATGATGTAACGCTATGGGATGAATACAAACAACACAAAATAGTTGTGCAGAAAGCTTCTCTCCGATTTTCGATGGAAGACATTTCCTTGCCTCGTACAGGCCTCCAGTCGCCACTTACTATTCCTTCGCAGAACCCTCAAAGACCGACTTTCAAACTGGGAAATGTAGAGTAAGCTTTAAAACTGTGATAAGAATGGACATGTCACAGAGAAGTTTCTTGAGTGATTCTTTCTGTTTTTTAATGAACGACATCTCAATTTTGCCATAGTCTTCAATGTGCTCCGAATATCACTCTTTTGCTTTTACAGGCACAGTGTTCAAACTGTGCCTTAGGAGAATAAAGTGATAACTCCCTGAGTGGAATGCACACATCACCAAGCAGTTTCTCAGAAGGCTTCTCTGCAGTTTTTATCTGGCTCTATTTCCTACTTCACCATAGGCCAGACAGGGATCCCAAATATCCCTTCGCAGATCCATCCATGAGGGAGTTTCCAAGCTGTGTAATGTAAAGAAAGCTTCATCTGTGTGAGATGAATAAACATAGCAAAAAGCAGATTCACAGAAAGCTTCTTTCCAGTTTTTATCTGAATATAGTTACTTTTTCACCATAGTCAACAATGTTCTCCCGAATGTCCCTTCATGGATCCGTCCATGACAGTTTACAAGCTGTGTAATGTAAAGAAAGCTTTATCTATGTGAGATGATTACACATATCACAGAGTAGTTTCCTAGAAAGCTTCTTTCAAGTTTTGGTCTGAGGCTATTTCCCTTTTCATCATCAGTATCAACATGCTCCCGAATATCACTTGGTACCAGATTCTTCAAAAGGGTTTCCCCGACGCTGTATGAGAAGAGAAGTATAACACTGTGAGTGGAATGCAGACGTCACAATGCAGTTCCTTGGAAAGCTTCTCTGCTGTTTCGGCCTAAGCATATTTCCTTTTGCACTGTTAGCCTCAAAGTGCTCCCGAATATACCATCACACGCTAAACGTACACCAGGCTAGAAAACTGCTCAATGAAAAGAGAGGCTTACCTGAGTGAATGGAATTAAGATGACACAGAGAAGTTTCACATAAAGCTCCTTCTGGATTTTACCTGAGGATATTCCTTTCTCCATATTCTAAGGATCACTCCCAAATGTCCTTCCTCAGATTCCGCAAAAACAGTAATTTCAAGCTGCTCAATCCAAAGAATGGTTTAACTCTATGAGACGAATACACACATCAGAAAAAAGTTGCTCAGAACGTTTCTCTGCAGGTTTCATCGGAAGGTGTTTCCAGGCTCACCACAAGCCTCTGGGTGTCACTAAATATCCCTTCACATATACTTCAAAGACAGAGTTCTGAAACTGGGTAACATAGAGTAAGCATTAACTCTGGGAAGTGAATGCACATATCAGAGAGCAGATACTTGGAACGCTTCTTCCTTGATTTTTTGTCAGTATATTTCACTATTCGCCATAGTCCTCAATGCGTTTTGAAATATCTCTTTTTCGGTTTCACAGGAACAATGATCAAACACTGCCTTGTGAGAAAAGAGGTATAACTCCCTGAGTGAAATGCATACATCACAAAGTAGTTTCTCAGAAAGCTTCTATCCAGTTTTTATCTGAAGATATCTCCTCTTTCACCATAGGGCTGAATGTGCTCCCGAATGTCCCTTCGCAGATCTGTGCATGACAGAGTTTCCAAATTGTGTAATATAACGAAAGTTTTAACTATGCGAGACGAATAAATATATCTAACACAAAGCAGTTTCACAGAAATCTTCTTTCCTGTTTTTGTCTGAGGATATTTAATTTTTCACCTTAGTCGAATCCGGAATATCTCTTGGTAGCTTTTTCTTCAAAAGGGATTCCGGATCCTCTAGGAGAAGAAAGGTATATTTCTGTGAGTGCAATGCACACGTCACAAAGCAGCTCCTCAGAAAGTTTCTCTCCAGTTTCTATCTGAAGACGTTTCCTTTCTCACCATAATCCTCAAATCCCTCCAAATACCCCTTCACAGACTAAACAAAAACCGTGTTACGATACAGCTCAATGAAAAGAGAAGCTTAACTGTGTGAGTGGAGTTCAGTGACACAGAGCATTTTCACACAAAGCTTCCTTCTGGTTTCTCTCTGAGGTTATTTGTTTTTCCGGATATTCTAAAAAGCGTTTCAAAATGTCCTGTCTCAGATTATAGAGAAACAGTGATTTCAAACTGCTCAATCCAAAGAATGATGTAACTCTATGCGATGAATACAAACATCACAAAAGACTTTCGCAGAAAGCTTCTCTCCGATTTTCGATGGAAGACATTTCCTAACCTCACACAGGCCTCTGGTTGCCACTTACTTCCCTTCGCAGAAACCTCAAAGACAAACTTTCAAACTGGTAAATGTAAAGTAAGCTTTAACCCTGTGAAAAGAATGGACATGTCAGAGAGGAGTTTCTTCGAGTGCTTCTTTCTGTTTTTCATTGGACGACATTTCACTTTTTGCCATAGTCTTCAATGTGCTCCGAATATCACTCTTTTGGTTTTACAGAAACAGTGTTCAAACTGTGCTTTATGAGAAGAATTTTCGTGGATCCGTTGATGACAGTGTCCAAGCTGCTTAATATAAAGAAAGCTTTATCTATGTGAGATGATTACACATATCACAGAGTAGTTTCCTAGAAAGCTTCTTTCCAGTTTTTGTTGGTGGCTATTTCCCTTTTCACCATCAGCATCAACATGCTCTGGAATATCACTTGGTAGCTGTTTCTCCAAATGGGTTTCCTCAACACTGTATGAGAATAGAGGTATATCACTGTGAGTGGAATGCACACATCACAAAGCAGTTCCTCGGAAAGCTTCTCTCCACTTTTCGTCAGAACATATTTCCTTTTTCACCATTAGCTTCAAAGTGCTCCCGAATATCCCATCACACGTTATACATACACAGGGATAGAAAACTGCTCAATGAAAAGAGAGGCTTATCTGAGTGAGAGGAATTAAGACGACACAGAGCAGTTTCACAGAAGGCTTCCTTCTGGATTTTACATGAGGATATTTCTTTCTCCATATTCTAAGGATTGTTCCCAAATGTCCTTCCTCAGACTCCAGAAAGACAGTGATTTCAAGCTTCTCAATCCAAAGAATGGTTTAACTCTAGGACACTAATACACACATCACAAAGCACTTGCTCACAACGTTTCTCTGCAGGTTTCATCAGAAGATGTTTCCTCGCTCACCAGAAGCCTCCAGGCGTCACTAAATATCCCTTCACAGATTCTTCAAAGACAGAGTTTCGAAACTGGGCAACATAGAGTAAGCATTAACTCTGTGAGCTGAATGCCCATATCAGAGAGCAGATTCTTGGAATGCTTCTTCCTCGATTTTATTTCAGTATATTTCACTATACGCCATAGTCCTCAATGCGTTCCGAAATATCACATTTTTGGTTTCACAAGAACAGTGTGAAAACCCTGCCTTGTGATAAAAGAGGTATAACTCACTGAGTGGAATGCATAAATCACAGGGTAGTTTCTCAGAAAGCTTCTATCCAGTTTTTATCTGAAGACACCTCCTCTTTAACTGTAGGCCTGAATGTGCTCCCAAATGTCCCTTCGCAGATCTGTGCATGATGGAGTTTCCAAACTGCATAATATAATTAAAGTTTTAACTATGTGACATGAATAAATATAGCTAACACAAAGCAGTTGCACAGAAATCTTCTTTCCAGTGTTTGTCTGAGGATATTTCCTTTTTCACCAGAGAAGTCACTATACTCCCGAATATCTCTTGGTAGCTTTTTCACCAAAAGGGATTCCAGAATCCTCTAGGAGAAGAAAGATTTATTTCTGTGAGTGGAATGCACACTTCACAAAGCAGCTCCACAGAAAGCTCTCTCCAGTTTCTATCTGAAGATGTTTTCTTTCTCACCGTAAGCCTCATATACCTCCAGATTATCCCTTCACAGACTAAACAAAAACAGTGTTATGATACAGCTCAATGAAAAGAGAAGCTTAACTGTGTGAGCAAAACTCACGTGACACAGAGCAGTTTCATAGAAAGCTTCCTTCTGGTTTCTCTGTGTGATTATTTCTTTTTCAGGATGTTCTAAAGAGCGTCTCCAAATTTCCTTTCTCAGATTCCACAGAAACTGATTTCAAACTGCTCCATCCCAAGAATGATTTATCACTATGAGATGAACACAAATATCACAAAAGAGTTGCGTAGAAACCTTTCTCTGATTTTCAATGCAAGACATTTCCTTGCCTCAGGCAGGCCTCCGGTCGCCACTTACTATCCCTTCACAGAAACCTCAAAGACCGACTTTCAAACTGGGAAATATGGAGTAAGCTTTAACCCTGTGAAAAGAATGGACATGTCATAGAGCAGTTTCTTCGAGTGCTTCTTTCTGTTTTTTATTGGACAACATTTCACTTTTTGCCATAGTCTTCAATGTGCTCTGAATATCACTCTTTTTGTTTTACAATAACAGTGTTCAAACTCTGCCTTATGAGAAGAAAGTTATAACTCCATGAGTAGAATGCTCACACCACAAGTTTTTCAGAAAGCTAGTCTCCAGTTTTTTTCTGACTATATTTTGCTATTTCACCATAGGCTTGAATGTGATCCCAAATATCCCTTCACAGATTGATCCAAGAGGGAGTTTTAATCTGGGTAATGTGAAGAAAGCTTCATCTATGTGAGATGAATAAACAAAGCAAAAGCAGAATCACAGAAAACTTCTTTAAAGTTTTTATCTGAAGTTATTTCTTTTTTCATCCTAGTCCTGGATGTGCTCCCGAAGGTCTCTTCATGGATCCGTCCATGACAGTTTCCACACTGCGTAATGCAAAGAAAGCTTTAACTATGTGAGATGATTACACATATCACAGGGCAGTTTCCTAGAAAAAATATTTCCAGTTTTTGTCTGATGCTATTTCCCTTGTCACCAATGGCATCGCCATGCTCCTGAATATCACTTGGAAAATGTTTCTTCAAAATGTTTCCCCGACGCTGTATGAGAGGAGAGGTATAACACTGTGAGTGGAATGCACACGTTACAAAGCAGTTCCTCGGAAAGCTTCTCTCCAGTTTTGGTCTGAACATATTTCCTTTTGCACTGTAAGCCTCAAAGTACTACTGAATATCCCATCACACGCTGAACATACACAGGTTTAGAAAACTGCACAATGAAATGAGTAGCTTGTCTGAGCGAGAGGAATTCCGACAGCACAGAACAGTTTCACAGAAGGCTTCCTATAGGCCTGAATGTGATCCCAAATATCCCTTCGCGGATTCATCCATGAGGGAGTTTCCAAGCTGCGTAATGTAAGAAAAGCTTCATCTATGTGAGATGAATAAACGTATCAAAAAGCATATTCACAGAAATCTTCTTTCCAGTTTTTATCGGAAGACATTACCTTTTACACCATAGTCCAGAATGTGTTCACGAAGGTCCCTTCTTTGATCTCACCATGACAGTTTCCAAGCTGCGTAATATAAAGAAAGCTTCATCTATGAAGATGATTACACATATGACAGAGTAGTTTCCTACAAATTTTCTTTCCAGTTCTTTTCTGAGGCTATTTCACTTTTCACCATCAGCATCAACATGCTCCCGAATATCACTTGGTACCTGTTTCTCCAAATGGGTTTCCCCGACGCTGTATGAGAAGAGATGTATAACACTATGACTGGAATGCACACATCACTAAGCATTTCCTTGGAAAGCTTCTCTCCGGTTTCGGTCTGATCATATTTCCTTTTTCACCGTAAGCCTCAAAGTGCTCCCAAATATCCCATCACACACTAAACATGCACAGGGCTAGAAAACTGCTCAATGAAAAGAGAGGCTTCTCTGGGTGAGAGGAACTAAGACGACACAGAGCAGTTTCACAAAAAGCTTCCTTCTGGAATTTACCTCAGGATATTTCTTTCTCCATATTCTAAGAATCGTTCCCAAATGTCCTTACTCAGATTCCACAAAAACAGTAATTTCAAGCTGCTCCATCCAAAGAATGGTTTAACTCCATGAGAGGAATACACACATTGCAAAGCAGTTGCTCACAACGTTTCTCTGCAGGTTTCATCGGAAGACGTTTCCACGCTCACCATGAGCCTCTGCGTGTCATTACATATCCCTTCACAGATTCTTCAAAAACAGAGTTTCGAAACTGGGCAAAATAGAGTAAGCATTAACCCTGTGAAGTGAAGGCACATTTCAGAGAGCAGATTCCTGGAACGCTTCTTCCTCGATTTTTTTCCAGTACATTTCACTATTCGCCATAGTCCTCAATGCTTTCTGAAATATCACTTTTTCGGTGTCAGAGGAACAGTTTTCAAACACTAACTTGTGAGAAAAGAGTTATAACTCCCTGAGTGGAATGAGTGGAATGCATACATCACAAAGTAGTTTCTTAGAAAGTTTCTATCAAGTTTTTATCTGAAGATATCTCCTCTTTCACTGTAGACTTGAATGTGGTCCCGAACGTCCCTTCCCAGATCTGTGCATGATGGAGTTTCCAAACTGCATACTATAATTAAAGTTTTAACTATGTGATATGAAAAAAATATATCTAACACAAAGCAGTTTCACAGAAATCTTTCCAGTTTTTGTCTGAGGATATTTCCTTTTTCACCATATTCGTCGCTATACTCCCGAATATCTCTTGGTAGCTTTTTCTCCAAAAGGGATTCCGGAATCCTCTAGGAGAAGAAAGATACACTTCTGTCAGTGCTATGCACACGTCACAAAGCAGCATTTCAGAAAGCTCTCTCCAGTTTCTATCAGAAGACCTTTCCTTTCTCACTGTAAGCCTCAATGTCCTCCAAGAATATCCCTTCGCAGACTAAACAAAAACAGTGTTATGATACAGCTCAAAGAAGAGAAGCTTAACTGTGTGAGCAGAATTCACGTGACACAGAAGAGTTTCACAGAATGCTTCCTTCTGGTTTCTTTCTGAGGTTATTTTTTTTCAGGATATTCTAAAGAGCGTTTCCAAATGTCCTTTCTCAGATTCCACAGAAACAGTGATTTCAAACTGCCCAATCTAAGGAATGATTTAACTCTATGAGATGAGTAAAAACATCACAAAAGAGTTGCACAGAAATCTTCTCTCCGATTTTTGATGGAAGACATTTCCTTGCCTCAACAGGCCGCCTGTTGCCACTTACGATCTCTTCGCAGAACCCTCAAAGACCGACTTTCAAACTGGGAAATGTAGAGTAAGCTTTAATCCTGTGAAAAGAATGAACATTTCAGAGTGCAGTTTCTTCGAGTGCTTCTTTCTGTTTTCTATTGGGTGACATTTCACATTTTGCCATAGTCTTCAATGTGCTCTGAATATCACTCTTTAGGTTTTACAGGAACAGTGTTCAAACTGTGCATTATGAGAAGAAAGTTTAATTCCCTGAGTGGAATGCACACATCACCAAGCAGTTTCTCAGAAAGCTTCTTTTCAGTTTTTATCTGACAATATTTCCTCTTTCACCGTAGGCCCGAATGTGATCCCAAATATCTCCATGCGGATCCATCCAGGAGGGAGTTTCCAAGCTGTGTGATGCAAAGAAAGCTTCATCTATGTGAGATGAATAAACATAGCCAAATGCAGATTCACAGAAAGGTTCTTATCAGTTTTTATCTGAAGATATTTCCTTTTTCACCCTAGTCTTGAATGTGCTCCCGAAGGTCTCTTCATGGATCTGTCCATGACTGTTTCCAGGCTTCATAATATAAAGAAAGCTTTATCTATGTGAGATTATTACACACATCACTCAGTAATGTTTGGACGAACGGAGGCAAGATGGTGCATTTCCGAGTTCTTCATCACCAACTCTTCCTGTTTGCGCGGAAAAGCAGCAGGCGCCCGGGAAGGTGCAGACCAACCCCTCATGCGCTAGGTGATGTCAATCCGAAGAGACCAAGATTTACCTTGTGGCACCTGCAGAGTCTTCCCCCTTGACACGCCCGTGCCCCGCCTATTGCCCTTCCACTCCTAGAAAAGCCGTTCCGGCTGGCGCGTCGCGTGGGCTTTCTCAGCCCCTACTCTTGTCGGGACTACATTAGGAACTCCGCCTGGGTGATTCTCTCGGACTCCTTTGCCGGAGGCCGACAGACTTCACCTTACACACCTTTTTTTCCTGGAGCTAGATGACCAAAGAATCAATTTGTAGTTTTGCTTTTAACCTTGCCTACTCGCTGGTTCTTTTGTGCTCTCTCTAGTGGTTCTCAGAAAAAAAATCTGTTGGTGCTGAAACCCGGGAGGAGACCCTTCCTCTGGCCTCTAAGGATTGAGGAACCTCCTCCTGCTTCCACGCCGCAGACGGACCAGGGCCTGAGACCTGCTTCCCTTACTCTCATGGCCTCTCTGGCGTAAGTGCCCTTGTCTCCTGTTTACCTCCCTCAGCTAAAAATCCTGCGCAGGTCTGAGGCTTACTTTTGAGTCACCAAGTGGCCCGGGAGACCCGTTCAGGACGGAGACGTCTGTCACCTGAAGGTAACTCCACCTTGGCTCCAAAAGCCTCCAGTCTGTCTCTTGTGATTTCAAAGGACGCTTTGAAGCCAGGCAGAGATCTCCATTGTGTAAGTAAAGAGGAAACAAATGGGAAACCTCCAGTCCAAATTTCCAAAAGCACCCCTTTAGGGTGCCTCCTAGCCAATTTAAAAATCTTACAGTGGTTAATTTTCCTTTCCACTGTGGCGTGGCCCCAATACAAACTAGAAAATCAGTCTCAGTGGCCACCAGAGGGCACTTTAGACCGTAATGTTCTGATTGACCTCAGCAATTTCTGCCAGTGGTTAGGCAAGTGGTCCAAAATTAATTACATGGAAGACTTTTGGGCCATACGCTCTCATCCCGACTTGTGTATCCGGTGTTCTTTGGTTCAGGTTATACTGGCCAAGGACACCAGCTCACAGGAACCCCAAAAAGAGGAGTCTTTATTCCTTTCTGTTCAGCTGGAAAGGAACCTAGGCTTTCCTTCTGTCTCCGTACCCTCACTCCCGCCCTACACTCCTCCTTCATTTTTCAATCAGCTCCTGACATTTGTAAAAATCTTCAAAAGGTAGAGGATGGTCCTCAAGCACCAATACAAGACCTGGTTAAATTAACCTTTAAGGTCTATAACTGCAGAGAGGAGAGAGCTGAAGCACAGCAACAGGCTCTCCTCAAACAGAAGTTACAGCTCCTAGTAGCGGCTTTACAGCCCAGTCGTAACCCCAGTTCAGAGAGTACACATTCTGCAGACTCCAAGGTTACAAAAGGAGCCTGCTATAGGTGCGGCAAGGCAGGACACTATGCCAACAGGTGTCCACGGGGTCCTCGAGCTCCAACACCACCTTGCTATAAATGCAAGGCGTCTGGACATTGGGACAGTGAATGTCCTAACCCTCGTCCACCAACAACCCCCTATTTGCCAACAGGAAGGACACTGGAAGTCTGATTGCCCCACCCTGGGAACAGGTGCCACATCTCAATGTGACTCCCTTTCCCAGGATTCTGGAGCTCCTTCCAGCTCCTACATCTGGATGACGACAACTGGACGACGACATTTGGCCAGTGAATTTCCTAACCCTCCTCCACCAGCAACCTCATATTTGACAAAAGGAAGGACACTGGAAGTCTGATTGCCACACCCTGGGACCAGGTGCCACGTCTCAACATGACTCCCTTTCCCAGGATCCTGGGAGCTCTTTGCAACTCCTACATCTGAACGATGACAACTGAAGGTGCCGAGACTCAGGGACCCCCATCAACCTTGCCGAGCCATGGGTAACTCTTCTGGTAGTGCGTAAGACAATTAATTTTTTAATTGACAGTGGGGCTATCTATTCTATTTTGCCGTCCTTCTCCGAACCTAGCCTTCCATCCATTCCACACCTTAATTGCTGCCTGGTCAACAACTACTTTGTGCACTTGTTCCTCATTCCCATCTAGAAAGGGCCCCCACTGAAAGCAATCAGTGGAAATCAGTTCAACTTTCCCCCACTCGCCTCAAACTTACTAAATTTTCTTAACGATTTCATACTCCCCAGCCTTGCCAGGACCATCCTTTTGGGTTTTGTCTATATTCCAACAAATGTTTCCATTCCTCATTCCTATCCTAATACTGTGTTTTATTTTATGTTTTGCCCGTATTTTGATCAAATTTCTCCATGCCAAGATACAAGAAATCACTCGCGTCACTTTCAACCAAATACTTCTTCATCCGTACGTTCAAACACCAACCATAAGCCTCGACCTTAACGATGCCCATTAACAGCAGGCAGTAGCCAGACAGATCACGGTGCCCCTTTATCACTATTACCAATAAAAGGTTGGACTCTTTGGACGAACGGAGGCAAGATGGCACATTTCCGGGTTCTTCATCAACTCTTCCCGTGAGCATGAAAATGAAGCTGGCGCCCGGGAAGGTGCAGACCAACCAAGCATACACCAGTTGATGTCAATCCGAAGATACCAAAATTTACCTGGTGGCACCTGTGGAGGCTTCACCTCCCGACACGCCCATGCCCCACCTATTGCTCTTTCACTCCTAGAAAAGTCATTCCCGACACACGCACTGCGTGTGCTTCCTCAGCCCCTACTCTTGTCGGGACTACAGTAGGAACTCCGCCTGGGAGTCTCTCTTGGCCTCCTTTGCCAGAGGCTGACAGACTTCACCTTACACACCTTTTTTCCTGGAGCTAGATGACCAAAGAATCAATTTGCAGTTTTGCTTTTAGCCTTGCATACTCGCTGGTTCTTTTTTGCTCACTCTGGTGGTTTTTAGAAAAACAAATCAAGTAGTTTCCTAGAAAGCTTCTTTCCAGTTTTTGTCTGAGGCTATTTTGCTTTTCACCATTGGCATCAAAATGCTCCCGAATATCACATGGTACCTGTTTCTTAAAAAGGGTTTCCCTGACACTGTATGAGAAGAGAGGTATATCACTGTAACTGAAATGCACACGTCACAAAGCAGTTCCTCGGAAAGCTTCTCTCCATTTTCGGTCTGAACATATTTCTTTTTTCACTGTCAGCCTAAATGTGCTACCGAGTATCCTATCACATGCTAAACATACACAGGGTTAGAAAATTGTTCAATGAAAAGAAAGGCTTATCTGAGCGAGAGGAATTAAGATGACACAGAGCACTTTCACAGAAAGCTTCCTTCTGGATATTACCTGAGGATATTTCTTTCTCCATATTCTAAGGATCGTTCCCAAATGTCCTTCCTCAGATAGCACAAAAACAGTGATTTCAAGCGCTCAATCCAAGCAATGGTTGAATTCTATGAGAAGAATACACACATCGCAAAGCAGTTGCTCAGAACGTTTCTCTGCAGGTTTCATCAGAAGAAATTTCTTCACTCACCACAAGCCTCCAGGCATCACTAAATATGCTTTCACAGATTATTCAACGACAGAGTTTCGAAACTGGGCAACATAGAGTAAGCATTAATTCTGTGAACTGAATGCACATATCAGAGAGCAGATTCTTGGAACGCTTCTTCCTTGATTTTATTTCAGTATATTTCACTATTCACCAGAGTCCTCAATGCCCTCCAAAATATCACTTTTTCGGTTTCACAAGAACAGTGTTCAAACACTGAATTATGAGAAAAGAGGAATAACTCCCTGAGTGGAATGCACACATGACAAATTAGTTCCTCAGAAAACTTCTATTCAGTTTTTATATGAAGACATCACCTCTTTCACCGTAGGCCTGAATGTGCTCCCGAATGTCCTTTCGCGGATCTGTGCATAACGGAGTTTCCAAAATGCTTAATATAAGAAAAGTTTTAACCATGTGAGATGAATACATATGTCTAACACAAAGCAGTTTCACAGAAATCTTCTTTCCAGTTTTTGTCTGAGGATATTTCCTTTTTCACCATAGCTGACCCTATACTCCCGAATGTCTCTTGGTAGCATTTTCTCCCAAAGGGATTCCAGAATTCTCTTCTGTGAGTGGAATGCAAATGTCACAAAGCATATCCTCAGAAAGCTTCTCTCCAGTTTCTATCTGAAGACGTTTTCTTTCTCACCGTAATGCTCAAAGCCCTCTAGAATATCACTTTGCAGACTAAATGAAAACAGTGTTACGATACAGCTCAATGAAAGAAGAAGCTTAACTGTGTGAGTGGAATTCACATGACACAGAACAGTTTCACAGAATGCTTTCTTCTGGTTTGTATCTGAGGTTATTTCTTTTTCAGGATGTTCTAAAGAGCGTTTCCAAATGTCCTTTCTCAGATTCCACAGAAACAGTGATTTCAAACTGTTCAATACAAAGAATGATATAACTCTATGAGATGAATACAAACAATGCAAAAGAGTTGTGCAGAAAGCTTCTCTCCGATTTTCAATGGAAGACATTTCCTTGCCTCATACAGGCCTCCGGTCGCCATTTACTATCCCTTCGCTGAACCCTCAAAGACCAACTTTCAAACTGGGAAATGTAGAGTAAGCTTTAAACCTGTGATAAGAATGGACATGTCACAGAGCAGTTTCTTGGTGTGCTTCATTCTGTTTTTTAATGGACGATATTTCAATTTTGCCATAGTCTTCAAAGTGCTCCAAATATCACTCTTTTGGTTTTACAGGCACAGTGTTCAAACTGTGCTTTATGAGAAGAAAGTTATAACTACCTGAGTGGAATGCACACATCACCAAGCAGTTTCTCAGAAAGCTTCTCTCCGTGTTTTATCTGACTGTATTTCCTATTTCACCACAGGCCCGAATGTGATCCCAGACATCCACGAGGGAGTTTCCAAGCTTTGTAATGTAAAGAAAGCTTCATGTATGTGAGAGGAATAAACATAGCAAAAAGCAGATTCACAGAAAGCTTCTTTCCACTTTTTATCTCAAGATATATCCTTTTTGACCAGAGTCCAGAATGTGCTCCTGAAGGTCCCTTCGTGGATCTGTCCATGACAGTTTCCAAGCTGTGTAATGTAAAGAAAGCTTTATCTATGTGAGATGATTACACATATCACAGAATAGTTTCCTAGAAAGCTTCTTTCTAGTTTTTGTCTGAGGCTATTTCCCTTTTCATTATCATCATCAACATGCTCCCATATATCACTTGGTACCTGTTTCTCCAAAAAGGTTTCCCCGACGCTGTATGAGAAGAGAGGTATAACACTGTGACTGCAATGCACATGTCACAAAGCAGTTCATCAGAAAGCTTCTCTCCAGTTTCGGTCTGAACATATTTCCTTTTACACTGTTAGCCTCAAAGTGCTCCCAAATATCCCATCACACGCTAAACATACAGAGGGGTAGAAAACTGCTCAATGAAAAGAGAGGCTTGTCTGAGTGAGAGGAATTAAGACGACACAGAGCAGTTTCACAGAAAGCTTCCTTCTGGATTTTATCTGAGGATATTTCTTTCTCCATATTCTATACATCGTTCCCAAACGTCCTTCCTCAGATTCCACAAAAACAGTGATTTCAAGCTGCTTAATCCAAAAAATGGTTTAACTCTATGAGACGAATGCAAACATCGCAAAGCTGTTGCTCAGAACATTTCTCTGCAGGTTTCATCGGAAGATCTTTCCTCGCTCACCACAAGCTTGCGGGCGTCACTGAATATGCTTTTCCAAATTCTTCAACGACAGAGTTTCGATACTGGACCACATAGAGTAAGCATTAACTCTGTGAAGTGAATGCATGTATTGGAGAGCAGATTCTTGGAATGCTTCTTCCTCGATTTCATTTCAGTACATTTCACTACTCGCCAGAGTCCTCAAGGTGTTTTGAAATATCAATTTTTCGGTTTCACAAGAACAGTGTTCAAACACTACCTTGTGAGAAAAGAGGTATATCTCCTTGAGAGGAATGCATTCATCACAAAGTAGTTTCTCAAAAAGCTACTATCCAGTTTTTATCTGAAGATATCTCCTCTTTCACCGTAGGCCTGAATGTGCTCCCGAACGTCCCTTTGCAGGTCTGTGCATGACGGAGTTTCCAAACTGCGTAATTTAATTAAAATTTTAACTATGCGTGATGAATAAATATATCTAACACAAAGCAGTTTCACAGAAATCTTCTTTCCAGTGTTTGTCTGAGGATATTTCCTTTTTCAACATAGTCATCGCTATACTCCCGAATATCTCTTGGTAGCTTTTTCTCCTAAAGGGATTCTGGAATCCTCTAGGAGAAGAGAAGTATATTTCTGTGAATAGAATGCACACGTCACAAAGCATCTCCTCAGAAACTTTCTCTCCAGTTGCCATCTGAAAACGTTTCCTTTCTCAGCATAAGCCTCAAAGCCCTCCTGAATATCCCTTTGCAGACTAAACAAAAACAGTGTTATGACACAGCTCAAATAAAAGAGAAGCTTAACTGTGTGAGTGGAATTCATGTGACACAGAGTAGTTTCACAGAAAGCTTCCTTCTGCTTTCTCTCTGAGGTTATTTCTTTTTCAGGATGTTCTAAGAGCATTTCCAAATGTCCTTTCTCAGATTCCACAAAAACAGAGATTTCAAACTGCTGAATCCAAAGAATGATTTAACTCCATGACATGAACACAAACATCACAAAAGAGTTACGCAGAAAGCTTCTCACCGATTTTCGATGGAAGACATTTCCTTGTGTCACACAGGTCTCCGGTTGCCACTTACTATCACTTCGCAGAACTCTCAAAGACCGACTTTCAAACTGGGAAATGTAGAGTACCCTTTAACCCTGTGAAAAGAATGGACATATCAGAGAGCAATTTCTTCGAGTGCTTCCTTCTGTTTTTCATTGGACGACATTTCACTTTTTGCCAAAGACTTCGATGTGCTCCGAATATCCCTCTTATGGTTTTACAGGAACAGTGTCCAAACTGTGCCTTATGAGAAGAAAGTTATAACTCCCTGAGTGAAATGCACACATCACCAAACAGTTTCTCAGAAAGCTTCTCTCCAGTTTTTATCTGACTATATATGCTGTTTCACCATAGGCCCGAAGGTGATCCTAAGTATCCCTTCATGGATCCATCCACAAGGGAGTTTCCAAGCTGCATAATGTAAAGAAAGCTTCATCTATGTTAAATGAATAAACATAGCCAAAAGCAGATTCACAGAAAGCTTCTTTCCAGTTTTTACCAGAATGTGCCCCCGAAGGTCCCTTCGTGGATCCGTCCATGACAGTTTCCAAGCTGCATAATGTAAAGAAAGCTTTATCTATGTTACATGATTGCACATATCACAGAGTAGTTTTCTTGAAACTTCTTTCCAGTTTTTGTCTGAGGCTATTTCCCTTTTCACCATCAGCATCAACATGCTCCCGAATATCACTTGGTACCTGTCTCTCCAAAAGGGTTTCCCCGACGCTGTATGAGAAGAGAGGTATAACACTGTGTGTGGAATGCACATGTCACAAAGCAGTTTCTCGGAAAGCTTCTCTCCAATTTCGGTCTGAACATATTTCCTTTTTCACCATTAGCCTCAAAGTGCTCCCGAATATCCCATCACATGCTAAACATACACAGGGCTAGAAAAGTCCTCAATGAAAAGAGAGGCTTATTGGAGTGAGTGGAATTAAGATGACACAGAGCAGTTTCACAGAAAGCTTCCTTCTGGATTTTACCTGAGGATATTTCTCTCTCCATATTCTAAGGATCATTCCCAAATGTCTCTCTTCATATTCCACAAAAACAGTGATTTCAAGCTGCTCAATCCAAAGAATGATTTAACTCTATGAGACGAATACATACATCACAAAGCAGTTGCTCAGAACGTTTCACTGAAGGTTTCATCGGAAGACATTTTCTCGCTCACCACAAGCCTCCAGACATCAGAAAATATCCCTGCGCAGATTCTTCAAAGACAGAGTTTTGAAACTGGGCAATATTGAGTAAGCCTTAACTCTGTGAAGTGAATGCACATATCAGCGAGGAGATTCTTTGAAGGCTTCTTCCTCGATTTTATTTCAGTAAATTTCACTACTTGCCATAGTTTTCAAGGCATTCTGAAATATCACTTTTTCAGTATCACAGGAACAGTGTTCAAACACTGCCTTGTGTGAAAAGAGATATAATTCCCTGAATGGAATGCATACATCACAAAGTAGTTTCTCAGAAAGCTTCTATCCAGTTTTTATCTGAAGATAACTCATCTTTCACTGTAGGCCTGAATGTGCTCCCGAATGTCCTTTCATGGATCTGTGCATGACGGAGTTTCCAAACTGTGTAATATAATTGAAGTTTTAACTATGCGAGATGAATAAATATGTCTAACACAAAGCAGTTTCACAGAAATCTACTTTCCAGGTTTTGTCTGAGGATATTTCCTTTTTCACCATAGCCATCGCTGTACTCCCGAATATCTCTTGGTAGCTTTTTCTCCAAAAGGGATTCCGGAATCCTCTAGGAGAAGAAAGGTATACTTCTGTGAGTGGAATGCACATGTCACAAAGCAGCTGCTCAGAAACCTTATCTCCAGTTTCTATCTGAACACGTTTCCTTTGTCATCATAAGCCTCAAAGCCCTCCAGAATATCCCTTCGCAGACTGAACATAAACAGTGTTATGATACAGCTCAATGAAAAGAGAAGCTTAAAGCTGTGAGCGAAATTCAGATGACACAGGGCAGTTTCACACAAAGTTTCCTTCTGGTTTTTCTCTGAGGTTATTTCTTTTTCAGGATTTTCTGAAGAGCATTTCCAAATGTCTTATCTCAGATTCACAAAACAGTGATTTCAAACTGCTCAATCCAAGCAATGATTTAATACTATGAAATGAATACAAACATCACAAAAGAGTTGCGCAGAAAACTTCTCTACGATTTTCTATTTAAGGAATTTCCTTTCCTCCCACAGGCCTCCGGTTGCCACTTATTATCCCTTCACAGAGCCCTCAAAGACCGACTTCAAGCTGGGAAATGTAGAGTAAGATTTAACAGTGTGAAAAGAATGGACATGTCAGAGAGCACTTTCTTCGGTTGCTTCTTTCTGTTTCTTATTGGACGACATTTTACTTTTTGCCATAGTCTTCAATGTGCTCCGAATATCACTCTTTTGCTTCTACAGGAACAGTGTTCAAACTGTGCCTTATGAGAAGAGAGTTATAACTCCCTGAGTGGAATGCACACATCACCGAGCAGTTTCTCAGAAAGCTTCTCTCCAGTTTTTCTCTGACTATATTTCCCATTTTACCATAGGCCCGAATGTGATCCCAAATATCCCTTTGCAGATCCATCCACGAGGGAGTCTGCAAGCTGCATAATGTAAAGAAAGCTGCATCTATGTGAGATGAATAAACATAGCATAAAGCAGATTCACAGAAAGCTTCTTTCCAGTTTTTATCTGAAGATATTTCCTTTTTCACCAGAGTCCAGAATGTGCTCCAAATATCCCTTCCTGGAACCGTCCATGACAGTTTCCAAACTGCGTAATGTAAAGAAAGCTTTATCTATGCTACATGACTGCACATATCACAGAGTAGTTTTCTTGAAAGCTTCTTTCCAGTTGTTGTCTGAGGCTATTTCCCTATTCACCATCAGCATCAACATGCTCCCGAATATCACTTGTACCTGTTTCTCCAAACGGGTTTCCCCAACACTGTATGAGTAGAGAGGTATAACACTGTGACTGGAATGTACATGTCACAAAGCAGTTCCCCGAAAAGCTTCTCTCCAGGTTCTGTCTGAACATATTTACTTTTTCACCATTAGCCTCAAAGTGCTCCAGAATATCCCATCACATGCTAAACATACACAGGGCTAGAAAGCTGAGGCTTATCTGAGTGAGACGAATTAAGATGACACAGAGCAGATTTGTAGAAAGCTTCCTTCTGGATTTTAACTGAGTATATTTCTTTCTCCATATTCTAAAGATCGTTCCCAAACGTCCTTACTCAGATTCCACAAAAACAGTAATTTCAAGCTGCTCCATCCAAAGAATGGTTTAACTCCATGAGAGGAATACACACATCGCAAAACAGTTGCTCAGAAGGTTTCACTGCAGGTTTCATTAGAAGACGTTTCCTCGCTCACTACAAGTCTCCTGGCATCACTAAATATCCCTTCACAGATTCTTCAAAGACAGAGTTTTGAAACTGGCCAACATAGAGTAAGCATTAACTCTGTGAAGTGAATGCACATATGAGAGAGTAGATTCTTGGAACGCTTCTTCCTCGATTTTATTTCAGTATATTTCACTACTTCCCATTGTCCTCAAGGCATTCTGAAATATCACTTTTTCGGTTTCACAGGAACAGTGTTCAAACACTGCCTTCTGAGAAAAGAGATATACATCCCTGAGTGGAATGCGTGCATCACAAAGTAGTTTCTCAGAAAGCATCCATCCAGTTTTTAACTGAAGATATCTCCTCTTTCACCGTAGGCCTGAATGTGCTCCCTAGTGTCCCTTGGCAGATCTGTGCATGACGGAGTTTCCAATTGCATTAAAAACGTGAAAGAAGATTTGTGAGAAACTTGTTGTGATACGGGAATTCATCTCACAGAGTTACAACTTAGTCCTCAGGAAGCAGTTTGCTAACACTCTTTTTGTGGAATCTGCCAAGTGATATTTGGGAGCCCATTGGGGCCCATGGTGAAAAAGGAAATATCGTGAGATAATAACTGGAGAGAAGCTTTCTGAAAGATTGCTTTCAGATGTCTGACTTCATCACACAGAGTTCCACCCTTCCCTTCTTGGAACAGTTTGCTAACACTGTTGTCCTGGATTCTGCACTGGGATATTTGCGAGCTCATTGAGGGCTATGGTGAAAAAGGAAATATCCTCAGGGAAAAACTGGAAAGAAGCCTTCTGAGAAACAGCATTGTGATGTGTGAATGCAACTCACAGAGTTACACGTTTCTTTTCAGTGAGAAGTTTGCTAACACAGTTTTCTTGAAATCTGCAATGGGATACTTCTTAGTGCAATGAAGCTTACGATGAGAAAGAAAATATCCTCGGATGAAAAGTAGAAAGAAGCTTTCTGAGAAACTTCTTGGTGATGTGTGAATTCATCTTACAGAGTTACACTTATGTTTCATGGAGCAGTCCATTAACACTCTCTTTGAGGAACCTGAGAAGGGCAAGTTTGGAACGCATTGAGGCCTATGCTGATGAAGGAAATATCACCAGTTAAAAACGTGCAAGAAGCTTTCTGAGAAACTTCTTTGTGATCTGTGAATTCATTTCACAGAGTTACATCTTAGTCCTGAGGAAGCAGTTTGCTAACACTCTTTTCGTGGAATCTGCACAGTGATATTTGGGAACCCGCTGGGGCCCATGGTGAAAAAGGAAATATCCTGAGATAATAACTAGAGAGAAGCTTTCTGAAAGATTGCTTTCTGATGTGTGACATCATCACACAGAGTTCCACCCTTCCCTTCTTGGAACAGTTTGCCAACACTGTTGTCGTGGATTCTGCAATGTGATATTTGAGAGCTCATTGAGGGCTACGGTGAAAAAGGAAATATTCTCAGAGAAAAACTGGAAAGAAGCCTTCTGAGAAACTGCATTGCGAGGTGTGAATGAAACTCACAGAGTTACATGTTTCTCTTCAGTGAGGAGTTTGCTAACACAGTTTTCTTGAAATCTGCAATGGGATACTTCTTAGCTCAATGAAGTTTGCAGTGTCAAAGGAAATATCCTCATATAAAAACTAGCAAGAAGCCTTCTTAGAAACTTTTCGTGAGGTTTGAATTCACCTCACAGAATTACAGTTCCATTTCAAGGAGCGGTCGATTAACACTCTCTCTGAGGAAACTGAGAAGGGCTAGTTTGGGTCGCATTGAGGCCTACGCTGACAAAGGAAATATCCTCCATTAAATACGTTGAAGAAGCTTTGTGAGAAACTTCTTTGTGATATGTGAATTCATCTCACAGAGTTACAACTTAGTCTTCATGCAGCAGTTTGCTGACAGTGTTTTCGTGGAATCTGTAAAGTGATATTTGGGAGCGCATTGAGGCCTATGATGAAAAAGGAAATATCCTCAGATCATAGCTAGAAAGAAGCTTTCTGAGAGATAGCTTTCTGATCTGTAACTTCATCTCACAGAGTTACACTACTATTTCCTGCAACCGTTTGCTAGCACTGTCTTTGTGGATTCTGAGAACTGATATCTCCGATAGGTTTGAGGAGTCTAAGGACACAGGAAATATCTTTGAGAAAAACTGGAATGAAGCTTTCTGAGAAACTGCTTTGTGATGCGTGAATTCATTTCACAGTGTTAAACCAGGCTTTCATGGAGGAGTTTCCTAGCACTGATTTTCTGGAATCTCAGAAGTGACATCCTGGATATCGTGGAATCCCATGCTGAATAATGACATATCCTCAGACCAATCTGCAGAGAAGCCTTCTCAGAAACTTCTTGGTTGTGGGTGAATTCAGCTCACAGTGTTTCCTCATGGTTTTCATTGAGAAGCTTGCTAAGAGCGTTTTCGCACAATCTGCAGAAGGACACACGGTGGCGCTCCGAGACCACAAATAAACTCAGCTCCCAAAGAGAGACGCTTTCTGAGAAACGCCTTTGTGTTGTGTGATTTCAACTCATTGAGTTACAGTTGTACTTCGTGGAGCCGATGGCTAGTCCTGTTTTAGTGGAATCTGAGAACTGATATTTCGGATCCCTTTGAAGACTATAGGGTCAAAGGAAATCTCCGCCAATACAAATGAGAAAGAAGCTTTCTGAGAAACTTCTTTGTGACCTGTGAATTCATCTCACAGAGTTACACCTTTCTCCTCATGAAGCCGTTCGCTAAGACAGTTCTCGTGGAGTTTGCAAAGTGATATTTCGGAGCCCAGTGAGGGCTATGGTGAAAAAGGAAATATCCTCAGAGAAAAACTGGAAAGAAGCATTATGAGAAACTGCATTGTGATACGTGAATGAAACTCACAGAGTTACACTTTTCTTTTAATGGATCCGTTGGCTAACTCTGTTTTCCTGAAATCTGCATTGGGATATTTCGTAGCACAAGGAAGCTTACGGTGACAAATTAGATATCCTCAGAGAAAAACTAGAAAGTAGCATTCTGAGAAACTTGTCTGCGATAAGTGAATTCACCTGACAGAGTTACAACTTAGTCTTCATGAAGCAGTTGGCTGACAGTGTTTTCGTGGAATCTGTAAAGTGATATTTAGGAGCGCATTGAGGCCAATGGTGAAAAAGGAAATATCCTCAGATAATAGCTAGAAAGAAGCTTTTTGAGAAATTGCTTTCTGATGTGTGAATTTATCATACAGACTTTCACCTTTCCCTTCTGGTAGCAGTTTGCTAACACTCTTTCCATGGATTCTCGAAAGTGAGATTTGGGAGCTCGTTGTGGCCTATGGTGAAAAGGGAAATATTCTCAGACAAAAACTGGAAGGAAGCGTTCTGAGAAACTGCATTGCCATGTGTGAATGCAACTCACAGAGTTACACTTTTCTCTTCAGTCATCGGTTTGCCAAGACAGTTTTCTAGTTATCTGTAACGAGATATATCTTAGCACAATGAAGCTTAGGGTGTCAAAAGAAATTTCCTCATGTAAAATCTAGAAAGAAGCTTTCTGAGGAACTTCTCTATGATGTGTAAATTCACCTCACAGAGTTACACTTATGTTTCATGGAGCAGTCCATTAACACCGTCTTTGAGGAACCTGAGAAGGGCAAGTTTGTAACGCATTGAGGCCTATGCTGTTGACGGAAATGTCACCAGTTAAAAACGTGAAAGAAGCTTTCTGAGAAACTTCTTTGTGATCTGTGAATTCATCTCACAGAGTTACACTTATGTTTCATGGAGCAGTCCAGTAACACTGCCTTTGAGGAACCTGAGAAGGGCTACTTTGGTACGCATTGAGACCTACGCTGATAAAGGAAATGTCTTCAGTTAAAAACGTGAAAGAAGCTTTCTGAGAAACTTCTTTTTAATCTGCGAATTCATCTCAAGGAGTTACATCTTAGTCCTCCGGAAGCAGTTAGCTCACACTCTTTTCGTGGAATCTGCAAAGTGATATTTGGCAGCCCTTGTTTCCCATGGAGAAAAAGGAAATATCCTGAGATAATAATTAGAGAGAAGCTTTCTGAAAGATTGGTTTCTGACGTGTTACTTTATCACACAGAGTTCCAACGTTTCCTTCTTGGAACAGTTTGCTAACACTCTTCTCGTGGATTCTGCAAAGTGATATTTGGGAGCTCATTGAGGGCTACGGTGAAAAAGGAAATATCCTCAGAGAAAAACTGGAAAGAAGTCTTCTGAGAAACTGCATTGTGATGTGTGAATGCAACTCACAGAGTTACACGTTTCTCTTCAGTGATGAATTTCGTAACACAGTTTTCTTGAAATCTGCAATGGGATACTTCTTCACGCAATGAAGATTACAGT
>NW_022292521.1:167599-253373 GCF_002776525.5 Piliocolobus tephrosceles | reverse complement strand
GTCAAAAGAAATTTCCTCATATAACATCTAGAAAGAAGCTTTCTGAGAAACTTCTCTGTGATGTGTGAATTCAACTCACTGAGTTAGAGTTACATTTCAAGGAGCACTCGGTTAACACTGTCTTGGAGGAAACTGAGGTGGGTTAGTTTGGGTCGCATTGAGGCCTACGCTGATAAAGGAAATATCATCAGTTAAAAATGTGAAAGAAGCTTTCTGAGAAACTTCTTTGTGATCTATGAATTCATCTCACAGAGTTACATCTAAGTCCTCAAGAAAGAGTTTGCTAACACTCTTTTCGTGGAATCTGCAATGTGATATTTGGGAGCCCATTGGGTCCCAAGGTGAAAAAGGAAATATCCTGCGATAATAATTAGATAGAAGCTTTCTGAAAGATTGCTTTCTTATGTGTGACTTCATCACACAGAGTTCCACCATTCCCATCTTGGACCAGTTTGCTAACACTTTTGTCATGGATTCTGTACAGTGATATTTGGGAGCTCATTGAGGGCTATGGTGAAAAAGGAAATATCCTCAGAGAAACACTGGAAAGAAGCCTTCTGAGAAACTGCCTTGCAATGTGCGAATGCCACTCAGAGTTACAAGTTTCTCTTTATTGATGAGTTTGGGCACACAGTTTTCTTGAAATCTGCAATGGGATACTTCTCAGCACAGTGAAGCTTATGGTGAGAGAAAAAATATCCTCCGATGAAAACTTGAAAGAAGCCTTCGAGAAACTTCTTGGTGATGTGTGAATTCATCTCATAGAGTTACACTTCTTATGTTTCCTGCAGCAGTCCGTTAACTCTCTTTGAGGAAACTGAGCAGGGCTACTTTGGATCTCATTGAGGCCTACGCTGATAAAGAAAATATCATCAGTTAAAAACGTGAAAGAAGCTTTCTGTGAAGCTTCCTTCTCATCTGTGAATTCATCTCACAGTGTTACATCTTAGTCCTCAGGGAGCAGTTTGCTAACACTCTTTTTGTGGAATCTGCAGAGTGATATTTGGGAGCCCATTGGGGCCCATGGTGAAAAAGGAAATATCCTGAGATAATAACTAGGGAGAAGCTTTCTGAAAGATTGCTTTCTGATGTGTGACTTCATCACACAGAGTTCCACCCTTCCCTTCTTGGAACAGTTTGCTAACACTATTGTCGTGGAATCAGCAAAGTGAAATTTTGGCGCTCTTTGAGGTCTATGGTGAAAAAGGAAATATCCTCTGAGAAACACTGGAAAGATGCCTTCTAAGAAACTGCATTGTGATGTGTGAATGCAACTCACAGAGTTACATGTTTCTCTTCAGTGATGAGTTTGCGAACAGAGTTTTCTTGAAATCTGCAATGAGATACTTCTTAGAGCAATGAAGCTTACGGTGAGTAAGGAAATATCCTTGGATGAAAACTAGAAAGAAGTTTTCTGAGAAAATTCTTGGTGATGTGTGAATTCATCTCACAGAGATACACTTATTTTTCATGGAGCAGTCCATTAACACTGTCTTTGAGGAACCTCAGAAGGGGTACATTGGATGGCATTGAGGCCTATGCTGATAAAGGAAATATCATCAGTTAAAAACGTGAAACAAGCTTTCTGAGAAACTTCTTTGTGATCTGTGAATGCATCTCCCAGACATACATCTTATTCCTCCAGAAGCAGTTTGTTAACACTCTTTTCATGGTATCTGGAAATTGATATTTGGGAGTCCATGGGGGTACATGGTGAAAAAGGAAATATCCTGAGATAATAACTAGAGAGACGCTTTCTGAAATATTGCTTTCTGATGTGTGACTTCCTCACACAGATTTCCACACTTCCCTTGGAACAGTTTGCTTACACTGTTGTCATGGATTCTGCAAAGTGTACTTGGGAGCTCATTGAGGGCTATGGTGAAAAAGGAAATATCCTCAGAGAAAAACTGGAAAGAAGCCTTCTGAGAAACTGCATTGTGATGTGTTAATGCAACTCACAGAGTTACAAGTTTCTCTTCAGTGAGGAGTTTGTTAACACAGTTTTCTTGAAATCTGCAATGGGATAGTTCTAAGCGCAATGAAGCTTACGGTGAGAAAGGAAATATCCTCGGATGAAAACTAGAAAGAAGCTTTCTGAGAAACTTCTTGGTGATGTGTGAATTCATCTCATAGAGTTACACTTATGTTTCATGCAGCAGTGCATTAACACTCTCTTTGAGGAAACTGAGAAAGACTACTTTGGATCTCATTGAGGCCTATGCTGATAAAGGAAATATCATCAGTTCAAAACGTGAAAGAAGCTTTCTGAGAAGCTTCTTTGTGGTCTGTGATTTCATCTCAGTGTTACATCTTAGTCCTGAGGAAGCAGGTTGCTAACACTCTTTTCGTGGAATCTGAAGAGTGATATTTGGGAGCCCATTGGGGCCCATGGTGAAAAAGGGAATATCCTGAGATAATAACTAGGGAGAAGCTTTCTGAAAGATTGCTTTCTGATGTGTGACTTCATCACACAGAGTTCCACCCTTCCCTTCTTGGAACAGTTTGCTAACACTGTTGTCGTGGATTCTGCAAAGTGTATTTGTGAGCTCATTGAGGGCTATTGTGAAAAAGGAAATATCCTCAGAAAAAAACTGGAAAGAAGCCTTCTGAGAAACTGAATTGCGATGTGTGAATGCAACTCACAGAGTTACACGTTTCTCTTCAGTGAGGAGTTTGCTAACACAGGTTTCTTGAAATCTGCAATGGGGTATTTCTTAGCGCAATTAAGCTTACGGTGAGATAGTAAATAACCTCGGATGAAAACTTGAAAGAAGCTTTCTGAGAAACTTCCTGGTGATGTGTGTATTATTCTCACAGAGAAACCCTTATGTTTCATGGAGCAGTCCATTATCACTGTCTTTGAGCAAACTGAGAAGGGCTACTTTGGATCGCATTGAGGACTACGCTGATTATGGAAATATCTTCAGTTAGAAACGTGAAGGAAGCGTTCTGAGAAACTTCTCTGTGATCTGTGAATTCATCTCACAGAGTTACATGTTATTCCACAGGAAGCAGTTTGCTAACACTCTTCGTGGAATCTGCAAAGTGATGTTAGGGAGCCCATTGGGGCCCATGGTGAAATAGGAAATAACCTGAGAAAATAACTAGAGAGAAGCTTTCTGAAAGATTGCTTTCTGATGTGTGACTTCATCACACAGATTTCCACTTTTCCCTTCTTGGAACAGTTTGTTAACACTGTTGTCGTGGATTCTGCAAAGTGATATTTTGGCGCTCTTAATCTCATAGAGTTAAATCATTCTTTGCATTGAGCAGTTTGAAATCACTGTTTTTGTGGAATCTGAGAAAGGACATTTGGAAACGCTCTTTAGAATATTCTGAAAAAAGAGTAACCTCAGAGACAACCAGAAGGAAGCTTTCTGTGAAACTGCTCTGTGTCACGTGAATTCTGCTCACACAGTTAAGCTTCACTTTTCATAGAGCAGTATCATAACACTGTTTTTGTTTAGTCTGCAAAGGGATATTCTGGAACCCTTTGAGGCTTATTGTGAGAAAGGAAACATCTTTAAATAGAAACTGGCAAGAAGGTTTTTGAGGAACTGCTTTCTGACATGTGCGTTCCACTCACAGAAATACACCTTTCTTCTCATTTAGGATTCCGGAATCCCTTGTGGAGATTCCAAGAGACATTGGGGAGTTTAGGGAGGACTATGGTGAAAAAGTAAATATCCTCAGAGAAAAACTGGAAAGAAGATTTCTTTGAAACTGCTTTGTGTTAGATATATTTATTCATCTTGCATAGTTAATATTTTTCTTATATTACGCAGTTTTCAAACTCCGTCATGCACGGATCCATGAAGGAACATTCGGGAGCACATTCAGGGCTATGGTGAAAGAGGAGATATCTTCAGATTAAAACTGGATAGAAGCTTTCTGAGAAACTGCTTAATGATGTGAGCATTCCACACAGGGAGTTGTAACTTTCTTCTCATAAGGCACAGTTTGAACACTGTTCCAGTAAAACCAAAACAGTGGTATTCGGAGCACATTGATGACTATGGCAAAAAGTGAAATGTTGTCCAATAAAGAAGAGAAAGAAGCACTAGAAGAAACTGCTCTCTGACATGTCCATTGTTTTCACAGGGTTAAAGCTTCCTCTACATCTCCCAGTTTGAAAGTTGGTCTTTGAGGATTCTGCGAAGAGATACTAAGTGGCAACCGGAGGCCTGTGTCGAGCAAGGAAATGTCTTCCATCGAAAATTGGAGAGAAGTTTCTGCGCAACTATTTTGTGATGTTTCTACTCGTCTCAAAGAGTTAAATCATTCATTGGAATGAGGAGTTTCAAATCACTGTTTCTGAGGTATCTGAGAAAGGACATTTGGAAGCGCTCTTTAGAATATCCTGAAAGAGAAATAATCTCAGAGAGAAATCAGAAGGAAGCTTTCTGTGAAACTGCTCTGTGTCAAGTGAATTCCACTCACACATTAAGCTACACTTCTCAATGAGCAATATTATAACACTGTTTTTGTTTAGTTTGCGAAGGGATATTCAGGAACACTTTGAGGCTTACGGTGAGAACGGAAACATCTTCAGATAGAAACTGGAAAGAAGCTTTCTGAAGAGCTGCTTTGTGAAGTGTGCATTCCACTGTCAGAAATATACCTTTCCTCTCCTAGAGGATTCCAGAATCCCTTTTGGAGAAAAAGGTACCAGAGATATTCAGGAGTATAGCATCGAGTGTGGTGAAAAAGAAAATATTCTCAGACAAAAACTGGAAAGAAGATTTCTGTGAAGCTGCTTTGTGTTTGATACATTTATTCATCTCGCATAGTTAAAACCTTAATTATATTACGCAGTTTGGAAACTCCGTTATGCTGAGATCCGTGAAGAGACATTCGGGAGCACATTCAGGCCTACGGTTACATAGGAGATATTTTCAGATAAAAACTGGATAGAAGCTTTCTGAGAAAATACTTTGTGATGTATGCATTCCACTCAAGGAGTTATACCTCTTTTCTCACAAGGCAGTGTTTGAACACTGTTCCTGTGAAACCGAAAAAGTGATATTTCGGAACGCTTTGAGGACTATGGCAAATAGTGAAATATACTGAAATAAAATCGAAGAAGAAGCATTCCAAGAATTTACTCTCTGGTATGTGCATTCACTTCACAGAGTTATAGCTTACTCCATGTTGCTCAGTTTCAAAATTCTGTCTTTGAAGAATCTGGGAAGGGATACTTAGTGACGCCCAGAGGCTTGTGATGAGTGAGGAAATGCTTTCCAATGAAACCTGCAGAGATGCGTTCTGAGCAACTTCTTTATGATGTGTATATTCGTCTCATAGAGTTAAACCGTTCTTTGGATTGAGCAGCTTGAAAGCACTGTTTTTGTGGAATCTGAGGAAGGACATTTGGGAACGATCCGTAGAATATGGAGACAGAAATATCCTCAGGTGAAAGCCAGAAGGAAGCTTTCTGTGAAACTGCTCTGTGTCGTCTTAATTCCTGTCACTCAGATAAGCCTCTGTTTTCATTGAGCAGTTTTCTAGCCTTGTGTATGTTTAGTGTGTGATGGGATATTCTGGAGCACCTTGAGCCTAACAGTGAAAAAGGAAATATGTTCACACCGAAACTGGAGAGAAGCTTTCCGAGGAACCGCATTGTGATGTGTGTATTCCAGTCACAGTGTTACACCTCTCTACTCATACAGCGTCGGAGCACTGTTTTTTAGAAACAGGTACCAAGTGATATTCGGGAGCATGTTGATGCCAATGGTGAAAAGGGAAATAGCCTCAGACAAAAACTGGAAAGAAGCTTTCTAGGAAACTACTCTGTGATATCTAAACATCTCACATACATAAAGCTTTCTTTACATTATGCAGCTTGGAAACTGTCATGGACGGATCCACGATGAGACCTTCGGGAGCACATTGTGGACTATGGGAACAAGGAAATATCTTCAGATAAAAACTGGAAAGAAGCTTTCTGAGAATCTCATTTGGCTACGTTTATTCATCTCACATAGATGAAGCTTTCTTTACATTACGCAGCTTGGAAACTCTCTCGTGGATGGATCCACGAAGGGATATTTGGGATCACATTGTGGCCTATGATGAAAGAGAAAATATAGTCAGAAAAAAACTGGAGAGAAGCTTTCTGAGAAACTGCTTGGTGATGTGTGCATTCCACTCAGGGAGTTACAACATTATTCTCATAAGGCACAGTTTGAACACTGTTCCTGTAAAACCAATAGAGTGATATTCAGAGCACATTGAAGACTAGGGCAAAAAGTGAAATGTCGTCCAATAAAAAACAGAAAGAAGCACTCGAAGAAACTGCTCTCTGACATGTCCATTCTTTTCACAGGGTTAAATCTTACTCTACACTTCTCAGTTTGAAAGTCGGTCTTTGAGGTTTCTGCGAAGGGATAGTAAGTGGCAACCGGAGGACTGTGTGAGGCAAGGAACTGTCTTCCATTGAAAATTGGAGAGAAGCTTAGCAACTCTTTTGAGATGTTTGTATTCATCACATAGAGTTAAATCATTCTTTGGATTGAGCAGTTTGAATTCACTGTGTCTGGGGAATCTGAGAAAGGACATTTGGAAATGCTCTTTAGAATACCCTGAAAAAGAAATAACCTCAGAGAGAAACCAGAAGGAATCTTTCTGTGAAACTGCTCTTTGTCACGTGTATTCCACTCACACAGTTAAGCTTCTCTTGTCATTGAGCTGTATCATAACACTGTTTTTGTTTACTCTGCCAAGGGATATTCAGGAGCACTTTGAGGCTTATGGTGAGATAGGAAACGACTTCAGATAGAAACTGTAGAGAAAATTTCTGAGGAGCTGCTTTGTGACGTGTGCATTCCACTCACAGAAATATACCTTTTTTCTCCTAGAGGATTCTGGAATCCCTTTTGGAGAAAAAGCTACCAAGAGATATTCAGGGCTATAACGACGACTATGGTGAAAAAGGAAATATCCTCAGACAAAAACTGGAAAGTAGATTTCTGTGAAAATGCTTTGTGTTAGAAATATTTATTCTTCTCGCATAGATAAAACTGTAATCATATTATGCAGTTTGGAAACTCCATCATGCACAGATCTGCGAAGGGACACTGGGGTGCCCATTCAGGCCTACGGTGAAAGAGGAGATACCTTCAGATAAAAACTGGATAGAAGCTTTCTGAGAAACTACTTTGTGATGTAAGCATTCCACTCAGGGAGTGATACCTCTTTTCTCACAAGGCAGTGTTTGAACACTGTACCTGTGAAACCGAAAATGTTATATTTCGGTTCACATTGAGGACTAGAGTGAATAGTGAAATATACTGTAATGAAATTGAGGAAGAAGCGTTCCAAGAATCTACTCTATGATATGTGCATTCACTTCACAGTGTTAATGCTTACTCTATTTTGCCCAGTTTCAAAATTCTGTAATTGAAGAATCTGTGAAAGGATATTTAGTGACGCCCAGTGGCTTGTGGTGAGTGAGGTAACGTCTTCTGATGAAACTTGCAGAGAAACTTTTTGAGCAACTGCTTTGGGATGTGTGTAGTCGTGTCAAAGAGTTAAACAATTCTTTGGATTGAGCAGCTTGAAGTCACTCTTTTTGTGGCATCTGAGGAAGGACATTTGGGAACGATCCTTAGAATATGGAGAAAGAAATATCCTCCGGAAAAATCCAGTAGGAAGCTTTCTGTGAAACTATCCTGTGTCGCCTTCATTCCTCTCGCTCAGTTAAGCCTCTTTTCATTGAGCAGTTTTCTATCCCTGTGTATGTTTAGCGTGTGATCGGATATTCGGGAGCACTTTGAGGCTAACGGTGAAAAAGCAAATATGTTCAGACGAAAACTGGAGAGAAGCTTTCTGAGGAAGTGCTTTGTGACGTGTGCATTCCAGTCACCGTGTTATCCCTCTCTTCTCATACTGCGTTGGGGAAACCCTTTTGGAGAAACCGCTACCAAGTGATATTCGGGAGCATGTTGATGCCGATGGTGAAAAGGGAAATAGTCTCAGACAAAAACTGGGAAGAAGCTTTTTAGGAAACTACTCTCTGATATGTGTACTCATGTCACATAGATAAAGCTTTGTTTACATTATGCAGGTTGGAAACTGTCATGGATGGATCCACGAAGGGACCTTCCGGATTACATTCTGGACTATGGTGAAAAAGGAAATATCTTCAGATAAAAACTGGAAAGAAGCTTTCTGTGAATCTGACTTTGCTACGTTTATTCATCTCGCATAGATGAGGCTTGCTTCACATTACACAGCTTGGAAACTCCCTTGTGGATGGATACGTGAAGGGATATTTGGGATCACATTAGGGCCTATGGTGAAAGAGGAAATATAGCCAGATAAAAACTGGAGAGAAGATTTCTGAGAAACTCCTTGGTGATGTGTGCATTCCACTCAGGGAGTTACAACTTTGTTCTCATAAGTCACAGTTTGAACACTGTTCCTGTAAAATCAATAGAGTGATATCCGGAGCACATTGAAGACTAGGGCAAAAAATGAAATGTCATCCAATAAAAAAACAGAAAGAAGCACTCGAAGAAACTCCTCTCTGACATGTCCATTTTTTTTCACAGGGTTAAATCTTACTCTACACTTCCCAGTTTGAAAGTCGGTCTTTGAGGGTTCTGCAGAGGGATAGTAAGTGGCGAATGGAGGCCTGTGTGAGGCAAGGTAATGTCTCCCATTGAAAATTGGAGAGAAGCTTCCTGGGCAACTCTTTTGAGATGTTTGTATTCATCACATAGAGTTAAATCATTCTTTGGATTGAGCAGTTTGAAATCACTGTTTCTGTGGAATCTGAGAAAGGACATTTGGATATACCCTTTGGAATATCCCGAAAAAGAAATAACCTCAGAGAGAAACCACAAGGAAGCTTTCTGGGAAACTGCTCTGTGTCACGTGAATTCCACTCACACAGTTAAGCTTCTCTTGTCATTGAGCTGTATCATAACACTGTTTTTGTTTAGTCTGCCAAGGGATATTCAGGAGTGCTTTGAGGCTTATGGTGAGATAGGAAACGACTTCAGATAGAAACTGTACAGAAAATTTCTGAGGAGCTGCTTTGTGACGTGTGCATTCCACTCACAGAAATATGCATTTCTTCTCCTAGGGGATTCCGGAATCCCTTTTGGAGAAAAAGCTACCAAGAGACATTTGGGAGCACATTCAGACCTATGGTGAAAGAGGAAATATCTTCAGATAAAAACTGGGTAGAAGCTTTCTGAGAAACTACTTTGTGATGTATGTATTCCACTCAGGGAGCTGTACCTCTTCGATCAGAAGGCAGTGTTTGAACACTGTTTCTGTGAAACCGAAAAAGTGATATTTCAAAACGCTTTGGGGACTATGGCCAATAGTGAAATATACTGAAATAAAATCGAAGAAGAAGCGTTCCAAGAATTTGCTCTCTGATATGTGCATTCACTTCACAGAGTTAATGCTTACACTATGTTGCCCAGTTTCAAAACTCTGTCTTTGAAGAATCTGTGAAGGGATCCTTAGTGACGCCCAGAGATTTGTGGTGAGCGAGGATACAGGTTCCGATGAAACCTGCAGAGAACCGTCCTGAGCAACTGCTTTGTGATGTGTGTATTCGTCTGAGAGAGTTAAACCATTCTTTGGATTGAGCAGCTGCAAATCACTGTTTTTGTGGAATCTGAGGAGGGATATTTGGAAACGCTCTTTAGAATATCCTTAAAAAGAAATAACCTCAGAGACAAAACAGAAGGAAGCTTTCTGTGAAACTGCTCCATGTCACGTGAATTTTGCTCACACAGTTAAGTTTCTCTTTTCATTTAGCTGAATCATAGCATTGTTTTTGTTTAGTCTGGGAAGGGATATTCTGGAGGGCTTTGAGGCTTACGGTGAGAAAGGAAACGACTTCAGATAGAAACTGGAGAGAAGCTTTCTGAGGAGCTACTTTGTGACGTGTGCTTTTCACTCACAGAAATATGCCTTTCTGCTCCAAGAGGATTCCTGATTCTCTTTTGGAGAAAAAGCTACCAATACATATTGGAGAGTATATCGACGACTATGGTGAAAAAGGAAATATCGTCAGACAAAAACGGGAAAGAAGATTTCTGTGAAACTCCTTTGTGTTAGATATATTTATTCATCTCGCATAGTTAAAACTTTAATTATATTATGCAGTTTGGAAACTCCGTTATGCACAGATAAGTGAAAGGACATTCGGAAGCACATTCACGCCTACAGTGAAAGAGGAGATATCTTCTGATAAAAACTGGATAGAAGCTTTCTGAAAACTAATTTGTGATGTATGCATTCCACTCAGGGAGTTATACCTCTTTTCTCACAAGGCAGTGTTTGAACACAGTTCCTGTGAAACCGAAAATGTCATATTTGAGAACACATTGAGGACTATGACGAATAGTGAAATATACTGAAATAATGTCGAGGAAGAAGTGTTCCAACAATCTCCTCTCTGATATGTGCATTCACTTCACAGAGTTAAAGCTTACTGTATGTTGCCCAGTTGCGAAACTCTGTCTTTGAAGAATCTGTGAAGGTATATTTAATGGCGCCTGGAGGCTTGTGGTGAGCGAGGAAACGTCTTCCAATGAAACCTGCAGAGAAACGTTCTGAGCAACTGCTTTGTGATGTGTGTATTCGTATCTTAGAGTTAAACGATTGTTTGGATTGAGCAGCTTGAAATCACTGTTTTTGTGGAATCTGAGGAGGGACATTTGAGAACGATCCTTAGAATATGAAAAAGGAAATATCCTAAGGAAAAATCCAGAAGGAAGCTTTCTGTGAAACTCCTCTGTGTCGCCCTAATTCTTCTCACTCAGATAAGCCTCTCTTTTCATTGAGCAGTTTTCCAGCCCCGTGTATGTTTAGCATGTGATGGGATATTCGTTAGTACTTTGAGGCTAACAGTGAAAAAGGAAATATGATCAGACCGAAACTGGAGAGAAGCTTTCCGAGGAACTGCTTTGTGACATGTGCATTCCAATGACAGTGTTATTCCTTTCTTCTCATACAGCGTCGTGAAAACCATTTGGAGAAACAGGTACCAAGTGATATTCGGGAGCATGTTGATGCTGATGGTGAAAAGAGAAATAGCCTCAGACAAAAACTAGAAGCTTTCTAGGAAACTACACTGTGATATCTAATCATCTCACATACATAAAGCTTTCTTTACATTATGCAGCTTGGAAACTGTCATAGACAGATCCACGAAGGGACTTTCAGGAGCACATTCTGGACTATGGTGAAAAAGGAAATATCTTCAGATAAAACCTGGAAAGAAGCTTTCTGTGAATCTGCTTTTTGCTACGTTTATTCATCTCACATAGATGAAGCTTTCTTTACATTACTCATCTTGGAAACTGCCTCATGGATGGATTCGCGAAGGGATATTTGGGATCACATTGAGGCCTATGGTGAAATAGCAAATATAGTCAGATATAAACTGGAGAGAAGGTTTCTGAGAAACTGCTTTGTGAAGTGTGCATTCCATTCACAGTGTTATACCTCTCGTCTCACACAGCGTCGGGGAAATTGTTTTGGAGCAACATGTACCAAGTGATACTCGGGAGCATATATCTTCTGAATATCCCTTTGCAGACTAAACAAAAACATGTTATGAAACTGTTCTCTGAAAAGAGAAGCAGAAAACTGCTCAGTGAAAAGATAGGCTTAAATGAGCAAGAGGAATTAAGACGACACAGAGCAGTTTCACAGAAAGCTTCTGTTTGGATGAACAGAGGCAAGATACCGCACTTTTGGGTTCTTCATCATCAACTTTTCCCGTGTGCGTGAAAATGTAGCCGGCGCCCAGGAAAGTGCAGACCAAGCAGGCATGCGCCAGGTGATGTCAATCCGAAGAGACCAAGATTTACTTGGTGGCACCTGTGGAGCCCCTCCTCCTCCCCAACACGTCCATACCCCACCAATTGCCCTTCCACTCCTGGAAAAGCCACTCCCGGTAGATGCATGGCACGGGCTTCCTCAGCCCACATTCTTGTTGGGACTGCATGAGGAACTCAGCCCGAGTGCTCTATCGGGTGACTCTCTCAGCCTCCTTTGCCGGAGGCCAACAGACATCACCTTGCACACCTTCTTCTCTGAAGCTAGATGATCAAGGTTAAATTTGCAGTTTTGCATTTAGCCTTGCCTACTCACTGGTCCTTTTGTGCTCTCTCTGGTGGTCTTAGAAAAACAAATCAGTTGTTGCCGAATCCGGGAGGAGAACCCTCCTCAGGCCTCTAAGTGTTGAGGAACCTCCTGCTCCCATGCCGCAGATGGACCAGGAACTGAGACCCGCTTTCCTCACTCTCACAGCCTCTCTGGGGTAAGTGCCCTTGTCTCCTCTTTACCTCCCTCTGCCAAAAATCCTGTGCAGGTCCGAGGCCTACTTTTGAGCCACCAAGTGGCTCGGGAGACCCGTTCAGGACAGAGACGTCTGTCGCCTGAAGGTAATCTCCACCTTGGCTCCAAGAGCCTCCAGTCTGTCTCTGGTGATTTCAAAGGACGCTTTGAAGCCAGGCAGAGATCTCCATTGTGTAAATAAAGAGGAAACAAATGGGAAACCCCCAGTTCAAATTTCTAAAGACCACCCCTTTAAGGTGCCTCGTAGCCAATTTAAAAACCTTACAACAGTTAATTTTTCTTTCCACTGTGGCGTGGCCTCAATACAAACTAGACAATCAGTTTCAGTGGCCACCAGAGGGCACCTAAGACTGCAATGTTCTGATCGACCTCAGCAATTTCTGCCAGCTGCTAGGCAACTGGTCCGAAATTAATTACATACAAGGCTTTTGGGTCTTATGCTCTCGTCCCCACTTGTGTAGCCAGTGTTCTTTGGTCCAGGTGAAGCTGGCCAAGGACGCCGGCTCACAGGAACCCGAAAAAGAGGAGTCTTTATACCTTTCTGTTCAGCCGGAGGACCTAGGGTTTCCTTCTGTCTCTGTACCCTCACCCCCGCCCTACACTCCTCTTCTTCCCCTGTCCAGACTCTTCCTTTCTCTTCTTTATCTATTAGTAATCCATTCGATCCCGTGACTCCTTCGGGGCCCCCAACTGGCTGTCTTGAGTCCCCTGTTTCTGCCCACACCCACTCTAAGTGCCCTGCTGATGCCCCCATTCCTGCTCCACACCATCCTACAGTGTTAGCACCTTTGCGAGAGTTAGCTGGGGCAGAGGGGGTAGTCACAGTACATGTCCATGTTTCACTGGACGACCTTCCCAAAATTGAGAAGTCTTTAGGTGATTTCTCAGCTAATTCTACCATATACATAAAGGAATTTAGATGTCTTTGTCAGGCCTATGACTTAACTTGGCATAACCTCCAGGTGATCCTAACTTCTACCCTAAACCCTGATGAGCAAGAGTGCCTCTTAGCGGCAGCCAGGCAGCACGCCAACCAATTATATTTAACTGATGCTGCCATTCCACTAGAGGAGCAAGCAGTCCCCTCGTCAGATCCAGATTGGGACTACCAACTAGGCCAGCGTGGGCGCCGTGGTCCAGGCTTTGTTGGCTGGTATGCAAGCAGCCTCAAACAAAACTGTAAATTTTAACAAATTAAAAGAACCGGAAGAAAATCCAGCCACATACTTAAATAGGCTGACTGAGATTCTAACCCAATATACCCAGTTAGATCTGGCCTCCCCCACAGGGGCCACCATTTTGGCATCTTATTTCATTTCTCAATCAGCTCCTGACATTCGTAAAAACGTCAAAAGGTAGAGGATGATCCTCAGACATCAATACAAGACCTAGTTAAATTAGCCTTTAAGGTCTATAACTCCAGAGAGGAGACAGCTGAGGCACTGCAGCAGGCTCGCCTTGAACAGAAGGTGCAGCTCCTAGTGGCGGCTTTACATCCCAGTCGTAACCCCAGACCAGAGAGCACACACCCCGCAGACTCCAAGGCTACAAAAGAAGCCTGCTATAAGTGCAGCAAGGCAGGACACTATGCCAAGAAGTGTCCACAAGGTCCCTGAGCCCCAGCGCAGCCTTGCTATAAGTGCAAGGCGTCAGGACATTGGGTCAGTGAATGTCCTAATCCTCATTCACTAGCAACCCCCTGCCCTGCTTGCCAAAAGGCAGGACACTGGAAGTTTGATTGCCCCACCCTGAGAACATGTGCCACGTCTCAACATGACCCCCTTTCCCAGGATTCTGCGAGTTCCTTCCAGCTCCTACATTTGGACGATGACAACTGAAGGTGCTGAGTTTCAGGGACCTCCAACACCCTCGCCGAGCCACGGGTAACTCTCCTGGTAGCGGGTAAGACAATTTTTTTAATCGACAGTGGGGCTACTTATTCTGCTTTGCCGTCCTTCTCTGGACATGGCCTTCCCTCCAATATCTCTGTAGTAAGAGTAGACGGAAAGGAATCTACTCCACGAAAAACTCCACTCCTTAATTGCTGCCTAGCCAACAACTACTTTGTTCACTCGTTCCTCATTCCCAGCTAAAAAGTGCCCCTACCAAAAGCAATCAGTGGAAATCAGTTTGGCTTTTCCCCACTCGCCTCAAATGTACTAAATTTTCTTAACTATCTCATACTCCCCAGCCTTGCCAGGACTATCCTTCCAACGAATGCTTCGATTCCTCATTCTTATAGTAATACTGTGCCTTATTTTATGTTTTGCCCCCATTTTGACCAAATTTCTCTGTGCCAAGATTCAAGAAATCACTCGCGTCAACTTCAACCAAATGTTTCTTCATCCCAATAAATATATCTAACACAAAGCAGTTTCACAGATATCTTCTTTCCAGTTTTTGAGGATATTTCCTCTTTCACCATAGTCGTCGCTATACTCCCAAATATCTCTTGGTAGCTTTTTCTCCAAAAGGCATTCCGGAATTCTCTATGAGAAGAAAGATGTATTTCTGTGAGTCGAACGCACATGTCACAAAGCAGCTCCTCAGAAAGCTTCTCTCCACTTTCTATTTAAAGACGTTTCCTTCTCACCGTAAGTCTCAAAGGGCTCCTGAATATTCCAGTCACAGTGTTATACCTCTCTTCTCATACAGCTTCAGGGAAACCCTTTGGAGAAACAGGTACCAGGTGATATTCGGAAGCATGTTGATGCCGATGGTGAAAAGGGAAATAGCCTCAGACAAAAACTGAAAAGAAGCTGTCTAGGAAACTACTCTGTGATATGTCTAGTCATCTCACATAGATAAAGGTTTCCTTATATTACGCAGCTTGGAGACTGTCATGCACGGATCCACGAAGGGACCTTCAGGAGCACATTCAGGACTACGGTGAAGAAGGAAATATCTTCAGATAAAAACTGGAAAGAAGCTTTTGGTGAATGTGCTTTTTGCCATGTTTATTCATGTCACATAGATGAAGCTTTCTTTACATTACACAGCTTGGATGGATCCAAGAAGGGATATTTGGGATCACATTCGGGCCTATGGTGAAAGAGGAAATACAGTCAGATTAAAACTGGAGAGAAGCTTTCTCAGAAACAGCTTGGTGTCGTGTGCATTCCACTCAGGGTGTTATAACTTACTTCTCATAAGGCACAGTGTGAACTCTATTTCTGTAAAACCAAAAGAGTGATATTTGGAGCACAAGGAAGTCTATGGCAAAAAGTGAAGTGTCATCCAATAAAAAACAGAAAGAAGCACTCGAAGAAACTGCTCTGTGACATGTCCATTCTTTTCACAAGGTTAAAGCTTACTCTTCATTTCTCAGCTTGCAAGTCGGTCTTTGAGGTTTCTGTGAAGGGATAGTAAGTGGCAACCGGAGGCCTGTGTGAGGCAAGGAAATGTCTTAAATCGAAAATTGGAGAGAAGCTTTCTGCGTAACTCTTTTGTGATGTTTGTATTCATCTCATAGAGTTAAATCATTCTTTGATTTGAGCAGTTGGAAATCCCTGTTTCTGTGGAATCTGAGAAAGGACATTTGGAAACACTCTTTAGAATATTCTGAAAAAAAAAAAAAAACTTCAGAGAGATACCAGAAGGAAGCTTTGTTTGAAACGGCCCTGTTTCACGTGAATTCCACTCACGCAGTTAAGCTTCTCTTTTCACTGAGCTGTATCATAACACTGTTTTTGTTTAGTCTGCAAAGGGATATTCTGGAGGGCTTTGAGACTTATGGTGAGAAAGGAAAGGTCTTCAGATAGACACTGGAGAGAAGCTTTCTGAGCAGCTGCTTTGTGACCTGTGAATTCCACTCACAGAAATATACCTTTCTTCTCCTAGAGGATTCCAGAATCCCTTTTGGAGAAATATCTACCAAGAGATATTCGAGAGTATAGTGATGACTATGCTGAAAAAGGAAATATCCTCACATAAAAAGTGGAATGTAGATTTCTGTGAAACTGCTTTGTGTTAACATATTATTCATCTCGCATACTGAAAACTTTAATTATATTACGCAGTTTGGTAACTCCATCATGCACAGATCCGTGAAGTTATATTCGGGAGCACATTCAAGTCTATGGTGAAAGAGGAGATATCTTCAGATAAAACCTGGATAGAAGCTTTCTGAGAAACTACTTTGTGATGTATGCATTCCACTCAGGGAGTTATACCTCTTTTCTCACAGGACAGTGTTTGAACACTGTTCCTGTGAAACCGATAAAGTGATATTTCAGAACGCCTTGAGGACTATGGCAAGCAGGGAAATATACTGAAATAAAATGGAGGAAGAAGTGTTCCAAGTATCTGCTCTCTGCTCACTTCACAGAGTTAATGCTTACTCTATGTTTCCCAGTTTTAAAACTCTGTCTTTGAAGAATCTGTGAAGGGATATTTAGTGACGCTCGGAGGCTTGTGGTGAGTGAGGAAACGTCTTCACATGAAACCTGCAGAGAAACGTTCTGAGCAACTGCTTTGCGATGTTTGTATTCGTCTCATAGAGTTAAATCATTGTTTTATTGAGCAGCTTTAAATCACTGTTTTTGTGGAATCTGAAGAAGGACATTTGGGAACAATCCTTAGAATATGGAGAAAAAAATATCCTCAGTTAAAATCCAGAAGACACGTTCTGTGAAACTGCTCTGTGTTGTCTTAATTCCTCTCACTCAGATAAGCCTCTCTTTTCATTGACCAGTTTTCTAGCCCTGTGTTTGTTTAGCATGTGATGGCATATTTGGCAGCACTTTGAGGCTAACAGTGAAAAAGGAAATATGTTCAGACTGAAACTGGAGAGAAGCTTTCTGAGGAACTGCTTTGTGACGTGTGCATTCCACTCACAGTGTTATACCTCTCTTCTCATACAGCGTCGGGGAAACCCTTTTGGGGAAACAGGTACCAAGTGATATTCGGGAGCATATTGATGCGGATGGTAAAAAGGAAATAGCCTGAGACAAAAACTGTAAAGAAGTTTTCTAGGAAACTACTCGATGATATGTGTAATCATCTAACATAGATAAAGCTTTCCTTACATTATGCAATTGGAAACTGTCATGGACGGATCCACGAAGGGAAGTTTGGGAGGACATTCTGGACTATGGTGAAAAAGGAAATATCTTTAGATAAAAACTGAAAAGGAGTTTTCTGTGAATCTGCCTTTTGCTATGTTTATTCATCTCACATAGCTGAAGCTTTCTTTACACTATGCAGCTTGGAAACTCCCTCGTGGATATTTGGGATCACATTCGGGCCTATGGTGAAATAAGATACATAGTCAGATAAAAACGGGAGATAAGCTTTCTGAGAAACTGCTTGGTGATGTCTACATTCCACTCAGGAAGTTATAACTTTCTTCTCATTGGGCACAGGTTGAACACAGTTTCTGTAAAACCAAAAGACTGATATTCGGAGCACATTGAAGACTATGGCAAAGAGTGAAATGTCGTCAAATAAAAAACAGAAAGAAGCACTCGAAGAAACTGCTCTCTGACATGTCCATTTTTTCACAGGGATAAAGCTTACTCTACATTTCCCAGTTGGAAAGTCTGTCTTTGAGGGTTCTGCGAAGGGATAGTAAGTGGCCACCGGAGGACGGTGTGAGGCAAGGAAATGTCTTCCATTGAAAATCGGTGGGAAGATTTGTGCGCAATTCTTTTTTGATGCTTGTATTCATCTCATAGAAACAAAGCATTCTTTGGATTGAGCAGTTTGAAATCACTGTTTTTGCATAATCTGAGAAAGGACATTTGGAAATGCTCTTTAGAATATCCTGTAAAAGAAATAAGCTCAGAGAGAAACCAGAAGGAAGCTTTATGTGAACCTTCTCCATGTCACGTGAATTTCGCTCACACAGTTAAGCTTCTCTTTTCATTGAGCTGTATCATAACACTGTTTTTGTTTAGTCTGCTAAGTGATACTCTGGAGGGCTTTGAGGCTTATGGTGAGAAAGGAAACTGAAGACTCAGATAGAAATTGGAGAGAAACCTTCTGAGGAGCTGCTTTGTGACGTGTGCTTTCCACTCACAGAAATATGCCTTTCTTCTCCTAGAGGATTCCGGAATCCCTTTAGGAGAAAAAGCCAGCAAGATATATTCGGGAGTATAGCGACGACTATGGTGAAAAAGGAAATATCCTGAGACAAAAACTGCGAAACTGCTTGGTGTTAGATATATTTATTCATCTGGCATAGTTAAAACTTTAATTATATTACACAGTTTGGAAACTCCGTCATGCACAGATCTGCAAAGGGACGTTTGGAGATACAGTCAGGCCTACTGTGAAAGAGGAGATATCTTCAGATAAAAACTGGATTGAAGCATTCTGAGAAACTACTTTGTGATGTATGCATTCCACTCAGGGGATTATACCTCTTTTCTCACAAGGCAGTGTTTGAACACTGTTCCTGTGAAAACGAAAAAGTGATATTTCGGAATGCATTGGGGACTATGGCGAATAGTGAAATATACTGAAATAAAATCGAGGAAGAAGCGTTTCAAGGATCTGCTCTCTGATATGTGCACTCACTTCAAAGAGTCAATGCTTGCTCTATGTTCTCCAGTTTCGAAACTCTGTCTTTGAAGAATCTGTGAAGGGATATTTAGTGAGGCCCGGAGGCTTTTGGCGAGTGAGGAAATGCCTTCTGATGAAACCTGCAGAGAAACGTTCTGAGCCACTGTTTTGTGATGTGTGTATTCGACTCATAGAAATAAACCATTCTTTGCATTGAGCAGCTTGAAATCACGGTTTTTGTGGAATGTGAGGAAGGTCATTTGGGAACGATTTTTAGAATATGGAGAACGAAATATCCTTAGGAAAAATCCAGAAGGAAGCTTTCTGTGAAACTGCTGTTTGTGGTTTTATTTATTCTCGCTTCATTAAGCTTCTCTTTTAATTGAGCAGTTTTCTACCCATGTGTATGTTTAGCGTGTGATGAGATATTTGGGAGCACCTTGAGGCTATCGGTGAAAAAGGAAATATGTTCAGACTGAAACTGGAGTGGAGGTTTCCGAGGAACTGCTTTGTGACGTGTGCTTTAAACTCACAGTGTTATACCTCTCTTCTCATACAGTGTCAGGGAAACCCTTTTGGAGAAACAGGTACCGAGTGATATTCGGGAGCATGTTGATGCCAATGATGAAAAGAGAAATAGCCTCAGACAAAAACCGGAAAGAAGCTTTCTAGGAAACTACTCTGTGATATGTGTAATCATGTAGATAAATGTATCTTTAACTACATAGATAAAGCTTTCTTTACATTACGCAGCTTGGAAACTGTCATGGACGGATCCACGAAGGGACCTTCGAGAGAACATTCTGGACTATGGTGAAAAAGGAGATATTTTCAGATAAAAACTGGAAAGAAGCTTTCTGTGAATCTGCTTTTTGCTATGTTTATTCATCTCACATAGATGAAGCTGTCCTTACATTATGCAGCTGGGAAACTCCCTCGTGGATGGATCCGTGAAGGAATATTTGGGATTACATTCTGGCCTATGGTGAAGTAGGAAATAGAGTCAGATAAAAACTGGAGAGAAGCTTTCTGAGAAACTGCTTGGTGATGTGTGCATTCCACTCAGGGAGTTGTAACTTTCTTCTCATCAGCCACAGTTTGAAACCTGTTCCTTTAAAACCAAAAGAGTGATATTTGGAGCACATTGAAGACTATGGCAAAAAGTGAAATCTCGTCCAATAAAAAACAGAAAGAAGCACTCGAAGAAACTGCTCTCTGACATGTCGATTCTTTTCACAGGGTTAAAGCTTACTCTACGTTACCCAGTTTGGAATTCGATCTTTGAGGGTTATGCAAAGGGATATTAAGTGGCGAACGGAGGCCTGTGTGAGGTAAGGAAATGTCTTTCATCGAAAATCGAAGAGAAGCTTTCTGCACAACTCTTTTGTTATGTTTGTATTCATCTCATAGTGTTAAATCATTGTTTGGATTGAGCAGTTTGAAATCACTGTTTCTGTGGAATCTGAGAATGGACATTTGGAAATGCTCTTTAGAATATCCTGAAACAGAAATAACCTCAGACAGAAACCAGAAGGAATCTTTCAGAGAAACATATCTGTGTCACGTGAATTCCGCTCACACAGTTAAGCTTCTCTTTTCATTGAGCTGTGGCATAACACTGGTTTTCTTTAGTTTGCGAAGGGATATTCTGGAGGGCTTTGAGGCTTACAGTGAGAAAGGAAACGTCTTCAGGTATAGACTGGAGAGAAGCTTTCTGAGGAGCTTCTTTGTGACATGTGCATTCCACTCACAGAAATATACCTTTCTTCACCTAGAGGATTACTGAATCCCTTTTGGAGAAAAAACTACCAAGAGATATTTGAGAGTACAGTGACGACTATGGTGAACAAGGAAATATCCTCAGACAAAAACTGGAAAGAAGATTTCTGTGAAACTGCTTTGTGTTAGATATATTCATTCGTCTCGCATAGTTAAAACTCGAATTATATTACACAGTTTGAAAACTCTGTCATGCACAGATCCACAAAGGGATGTTCGGGAGCACATTCAGGCCTAGGGTGAAAGAGGAGATATCTTCATTGAAAACTGGAAAGAAGCTTTCTGTGAATCTGCTTTTTGCTATGTTTATTCATCTCACATAGATTAAGCTTTCTTTACATTATGCATCGTGGAAACACCCTCGTGGATGGATTCGCAAAGGGTCATTTGGCATCACATTGAGGCCTGTGGAGAAATAGCAAATATAGTCAGATAAAAACTGGAGAGAAGCTTTCTGAGAAACTGCTTGGTGTCGTGTGCATTCCACACAGCGAGTTATAACTTTCTTCTCATAAGGCAGAGTTTGAACACTGTTCATGTAAAACCAAAAGAATGATATTTGGACCACGTTGAAGACTATGGCAAAACGTGAAATGTCGTCCAATACAAAACAGAAAGAAGCACTCGAAAACACTGTTCTCTGACATGTCCATTCTTTTCAGTGGGCTAAAGCTTACTCTACATTTCCCACTTTGAAAGTCGGTCTTTGAGGTTTCTGCGAAGGGATTGTCAGTGGTAACCAGAGGACTGAGTGAGGTAAGGAAATATCTTCCATTGAAAATCGGAGAGAAGATTTCTGGGCAACTCTTTTTTGATGTTTGCATTCATCTCAGAAAGTTAAATCATTCTTTGTATTGAGCAGTTTGAAATAAATGCTTCTGTGGAATTTGAAAAGAACATTTGAAAACTTTCTTAGAATACCCTGAAAAAGAAATAATCTCAAAAAGAATCCAGAAGGAAGTTCTCTGTGAAACTACTCTGTGTCATGTGAATTCCACTCACACAGTTAAACTTCCCATTTCACTGATCAGTATCATAACACTGTTTTTGTTTAGTCTACGAAGGGAAATTCAGGAGCGCTTTCAGGCTTACCATGAGATAGGAAATGAATTCAGATAGAAACTGGAGAGAAGCTTTCTGAGGAGCTGCTTTGTGACGTGTGCATTCCACTCACAGAAATATACCTTTCTTCTGCTAGAGGATTCCTGAATCCCTTTTGGAGAAAAAGATACCAAGAAATATTTGGGAGTACAGTGATGACTATGGTGAAAAAGGAAATATTCGCAGACAAACACTGGAAAGAAGATTTCTGTGAAATTGCTTTGTGGTACATATATTTATTCGTCTGGCATAGTTAAAACTTTAATTATATTACACAGTTTGGAAACTCCGTCATGCACACATCCGTGAAGGGACGTTCGGGAGCACATTCAGGCCTACAGTGAAAGAGGAGATATCTTCAGATAAAACCTGCATAGAAGCATTCTGAGAAACTACTTTGTGATGTATGCATTATACTCAGGGAGTTAAACTTCTTTTCTCACGAGGCAGTGTTTTAACTCTGATCCTGTGAAACCAAAAGAGTGATATGTTGGAACGCATTGAGGACTATGATGCATAATGAAATATACTGAAATAAATCGAGGAAGAAGCGTTCCAAGAATCTGCTCTCTGATATGTGCATTCACTTCACAGGGTTAATGTTTACTCTATGTTGCCCAGTTTCGAAACTCTGTGTGTGAAGCATCTGTGAGGGGATATTTAGTGACGCCCGGAGGCTTGTGGTGAGCGAGGAAATGTCTTCCAATGAAACCTGCAGAGAAACGTTCTCAGCAACTGCTTTGTGATGTGTGTATTCGTCTCATAGAGTTAAACCATTCTTTGGATTGAGCAGCTTGAAATCACTGTTTTAGTGGAATCTGAGGAAGGACATTTGGAAATGCTCTTTAGAATATCCTGAAAAGGAAATAACCTCAGAGAGAAACCAGAAGGAAGCTTTCTGTGAAACTGCTCTGTGTCACACGAATACCACTCACACAGTAAAGCTTCTCTTTTCATTGAGCTGTATAATAACACTGTTTTGTTTAGTCTGCATAGGGATATTCAGGAGCACTTTGAGACTTACGGTGAGATAGGAAACAACTTCAGATAGAAACTGGAGAGAACCCTTCTGAGGAGCTGATTTGTGACGTGGGCATTCCACTCACAGAAATATACCTTTCTTCTCCTAGAGGATTCCGGAATCCCTTTGGGAGAAAAATCTACCAAGAGATATTCGGGAGTATAGCAACGACTATGGTGAAAAAAAATTATCCTCAGACGAAAACTGGAAAGAAGACTTCAGTGAAACTCCTTTGTGTTAGATATATTTATTGGACTCGCATAGTTAAAAATGTAATTATATTACCCATTTTGAAAACTCTGCAACGCACAGATCCGTGAAGGGTCACTCGGGAGCACATTCAGGCCTATGGTGAAAGGGGAAATATCTTCACATAAAAACTGGATAGAAGCTTACTGAGAAACTACTTTGTGATGTATGCATTCCACTCAGGGAGTTATACCTCTTTTCTCACCAGGCAGTGTTTTAACACTGATCCTGTGAAACTGAAAGAGTGATATGTTGGAACGCATTGAGGACTATGGCGAATAATGAAATATACTGAAATAAAATCGAGGAAGAAGTGTTCCAAGAATCTGCTCTCTGATATGTGCATTCACTTCACGGAGTTAATGCTTACTCTATGTTGCCCAGTTTCAAAAATCTGTCTTTGAAGAATCTGTGAAGGGATATTTAGTGACGCCTGGAGGCTTGTGGTGAGCAAGGAAAAGTCTTCCGATGAAACCTGCAGAGAAACGTTCTGAGCAACTGCTTTGTGATGTGTGTATTCGTCTCCTAGAGGTAAACCATCCTTAGGATTGAGCAGCTTGAAATCACTGTTTTTGTGAAGTCTGGGGAAGGACACTTGGGAATGATCCTTAGAACATGAGGAAATAAATATCCACATAGAAAATTCACAAGGAAGCTTTCTATTAAACTTCTCTGAGTCGTCTTAATTATTCTCGCTCAGGTAAGCCTCTCTTTTCTTTGAGGAGTTTTTTAATCTTGTGTATGTTTAGCATGTGATGGGATATTCGGGAGCACTTTGAGGCTTATGGTGAAAAAGGAAATATGTTCAGACCGAAACTGGAAAGAAGCTTTCTGAGGAACTGCTTTCTGACGTTTGCATTCCAGTCACAGTGTTATACCACTCTTCTCATACAGTGTCGTGGAAACCCTTTTGGAGAAACAGGTACCAAGTCATATTTGTGAGCATGTTGATGTCGATGATGAAAAGGGAAAGAGCCTCAGACAAAAACTGGAAAGAAGCTTTCTAGGAAGCTACTCTGTGTTATGTATAATCATCTCACATAGCTAAAGCTTTCTTTACATTACGCAGCTTAGAAACTGTTATGGACGGATCCACGAAGGGACCTTTGAGAGCACATTCAGGACTATGGTGAAAAAGGAAATATTTTCAGATAAAAACTTGAAAGAAGTTTTCTGTGAATCTGTTTTTGCTATGTTTATTCATCTCACATAGATGAAGCTTTCCTTACATGACGCAGCTTGGAAACTCCCTCTTGGATGGATCCGCATAGGGATATTTGGGATCACATTGAACCCTATGGTGAAATAGCAAATATAGTCAGATAAAAACTGGAGAGAAGCTTTCCGAGAAACTGCTTGGTGATGTGTGCATTCCACTCAGGGAGATGTAACTTTCTTCTTATAAGGCACCATTTGAACACTGTTCCTGTAAGACCAAAAGACTGATATTCAGAGCACATTGAAGACTATGGCAAAAAGTGAAATGTCGTCCAATAAAAAACAGAAAGAAGCACTCAAAGAAATTGCTCTCTGACATGTCCATTTTTTTCACAGAGTTAAAACTTATTCTATATTTCATTGTTTGAAAGGCAGTGTTTGAGGGTTCTGTGAAGGGATAGCAAGTGGCGACTAGAGGCCTGTGTGAGGCAAGGAAATGTCTTCCATCCAAAATCGGAGAGAAGTGTTTTGCGCAACTCTTTAGTGATGTTTGTATTCATCTAATTGCGTTAAATCATTCTTTGGATTGAGCAGTTTGAAATCATTGTTTCTGTGGAATCTGAGAAAGGACAGGCAGAAACGCTCTTCAGAATATCCTGAAAAAGACATAACCTCAGAGAGAAACCAGAACGAAGCTTTTTGTGAAACTGCTCTGTGTCACGTGAATTCCACTCACACAGTTAAGCTTCTCTTTTCATTGATCTGTAGCATAACACTGTTTTTGTTTAATCTGAAAAGGGATACTCTGGAGGGCTTTGAGACTTACGGTGAGAAAGGAAACGTCTTTAGATAGAAACTGGAGAGAAGCATTCTGAGGAGCTGCTTTGTGACGTGTGCATTCCTCTCACAGATGTATACCTTTCTTCTCCTAGAGGATTCTGGAATCCCTTTTGGAGGAAAAGCTACCAAGAGATATGCGAGAGTATAGCAACGAATATGGTGACAAAGGAAATATCCTCAGACAAAAAATGGAAAGAAGATTTCTGTGAATCTGCTTTGTGTTAGATATATTTATTCGTCTTGCATAGTTAAAACGTTAATTGTATTATGCTGTTTGGAAACTCCATCATGCACAGATCCGTGAACATGCATTCGGGAGCACTTTCAGGCCTACTGTGAAAGAGGAGATATCTTCAGATAAAAACGGGATAGAAGCTTTCTGAGAAACTATTTCGTGATATATGCATTCCACTCAGGGAATTATACCTCTTTTCTCACACGGCAGTGTTTGAACTCTGTTCCTGTAAAACCGAAAAAGTGATATTTTGGAACACATGGAGGACTATGGCGAATAATGCAATATACTGAAATAAAATCGAGGAAGAAGCGTTCCAAGAATCTGCTCTCTGATATGTGCATTCTCTTCACAGAGTTAATGCTTGCTCTATCTTCTGCAGTTTGAAACTCTGCTTTTGAAGAATCTGTGAAAGGATATTTAGTGACGCCCGGAGGATTGTGGTGAGCCAGGAAACGTGTTCCGATGAAACCTGCAGAGAAGCGTTCTGAGCAACTGCATTGTGATTTGTGTATTCTTCTCATAGAGTTAAACCATTCTTTGTATTGAGCAGCTTGAAGTCACTGTTTTTGTGGAATCTGAGGAAAGACATTGGGGAATGATCCTTAGAATATGGAGAAATAAATATCGTCAGGTAAAATCCAGAAGGAAGCTTTCTGTGAAACTGCTATGTGTCGTCTTAATTCCTCTCACTCAGATATGCCTCTCTTTTCATTGAGTAGTTTTCTAGCCCTGTGTATGTTTAGTGTGAGATGGGATAAATGGGAGCACTTTGAGGCTAACGGTGAAATAGGAAATATGTTCCGACCGAAGCTGGAAAGAAGCTTTCCGAGGAACTGTCTTGTGATGTGTGCATTCCACTCAGAATGTTATACCTCTCTTCTCACACAGCGTCAGGGAAACCCCTTTTTGAGAAACAGGTACCAATTGATATTCGGGAGCATGTTGATACCAATGGTGAAAAGGGAAATAGCCTCAGACGAAAACTGGAAAGAAGCTTTCTAGGAAACTACTCAGTGGTATGTGTAATCATCTCACATAGATAAAGCTTTCTTTACATTACACAGCTTGGAAACTATCATGAACGGATCCACAAAGTGACCTTCGGGAGCACATTCTGGACTATGGTGAAAACAGAAATATCTTCAGATAAAAACTGGAAAGAAGTTTTCTGTGAATCAGCTTTTTGTCATGTTTATTCATCTTACATGGATGAAGCTTTCTTTACATTACACAGATTGGAAACTCCATTGTGGATGGATCCGTGAAGGGATATTTAGGATCACATTCGGCCCTATGGTGAAATAGGAAATATAGTCAGATAAAAACTGGAGAGAAGCTTTCTGAGAAACTACTTGGTGAAGTGTGCATTCCACTCAGGGAGTTATAACTTTCTTCTCATACGGCAAGTTTGAAAACTGTTCCTGTAAAAGCAAAAGAGTGATACTGGGAGCACATTGAAGACTATGGCAAAAAGTGAAATGTCGTCCAATAAAAAACAGAAAGAAGCACTTGAAGAAATTGCTCTCTGAAATATCCATTCTTTTCACAGCGTTAAACCTTACTCTATATTTCCTAGTTTGAAAGGCAGTGTTTGAAGGTTCTGTGAAGTGATATCAAGGGGCGACTGGAAGCCTGTGTGAGGCAAGGAAAGGTCTTCCATCGAAAATCAGAGAGAAGTGTTATGCGCAACTCTTTTGTGATGTTTGTATTCATCTCATAGAGTTAAATCATTCTTTGGATAGAGCAGTTTGAAATCACTCTTTCTGTATAATCTGAAAAGGGACATTGGGAAACACTCTTTAGAATATCCTGAAAACAAAATAACCTCAGAGAGCAAACAGAAGGAAGCTTTCTGTGAAACTTCACTGTGTCACGTGAATTCCGCTCACACAGTTAAGCTTCTCTTTTCATTGAGCTGTATCATAATGTTGTTTTGGTTTAGTCTGCAAAGGAACATTCTGCAGGGCTTTGAGCCTTATGGTGAAAAAGGAAACGTCTTCAGATATAAATTGGAGAGAAGCTTTCTGAGCAGCTTCTTTGTGACGTGTGAATTCCACTCACAGAAATATACCTTTCTTCTCATAGAGGATTCCGGAATCCCTTTTGGAGAAAAATCTACCAAAAGATATTCGGGAATATAGTGACGACTATGATGAAAAAAGAAATATCCTCAGACAAAACAGGAAAGAGGATTTCTGTGAAACTGGTTTGTGTTAGATATATTATTTCATCTCTCATAGTTAAAAGTTTTATTATATTATACATTTGGAAACTCCGTCATGCACAGATCTGCAAAGGGATGTTCGGCAGCACATTCAGGCCTACGGTGAAAGTGGAGATATCTTAAGATAAAAACTGGATAGACGCTTTCTGAGAAACTAGTTTGTGATGTATGCATTCCACTCAGGGAGTTGTACTTCTTTTCTCACAAGGCAGTGTTTGAACACTGTTCCATCTGAAACCGAAAATGTGAAATTTCAGAAAACATTGAGGACTATGGTGAATAGTGAAATATACTGAAATAAAATCGAGGAAGAAGCGTTCCAAGTATCTGCTCTCTGATATGTGCATTCACTTCAAAGAATTAATGCTTACTCTATGTTGCCCAGTTTCGAAACTCTGTGTTTGAAGAATCTGTGAAGGGATATTTAGTGACTCCCGGAGGCTTGTGGTGGGCCAGGAAACGTCTTCCAATGAAACCTGCAGAGAAACGTTCTGAGCAATGGCTTTGCGATGTGTGCATTCGACTCCTAGAGATAAACCATTCTTAGGATTGAGCAGCTTGAAATCACTGTTTTTGTGGAATCTGAGGAAGGACATTTGGGAATGATCCTTAGAAAATGGAGAAAGAAATATCCTCAGATAAAATACAGAAGGAAGCTTTCTGTGAAACTGTTCTTTGTTGTCTTAATTCTTGTCGCACAGTTAAGCCTCTCATTTCATTGAGCATTTTTCTATCCCTGTGTATGTTTAGCGTGTGATGGGATATTCTAGAGCACTTTGAGTCTAACAGTGAAATAGGAAATATGTTCAGACAGAAAGTGGAGAGAAGCCTTCTGAGGAACTGCTTTTGTGACGTGTGCATTCCAGTCACAGTGTTATACCTCTCTTCTCATACAGCATCAGGGAAACCCTTTTGGAGAAATAGGTACCAAGTGGTATTCGGGAGAATGTTGATGCCATTGGTAAAGAGGCGAATAGCCTGAGACAAAACCTCGAAAGATGCCCTTTAGGAAAGTATTCTGTGATACGTGTATTGATCTCACATAGATAAAGCTTTCTTTGCATTACGTGGCTTGGAAACTGTCATGGACAGATCAACGAAGAGACCTTCGGAATCACATCAAGGACTATGGAGAAAAAGGAAATATCTTCAGATAAAACTTTAAAGAAGCTTTCTGTGAATCTGCTTTTTGCTTTGTTTATTCATCTCACATAGATTAAGCTTTCTTTACATTATGCACCTTGGAAACTCCCTCGTGGATGGATCCGTGAAAGGATATTTGGGATCACATTCGGACCTATGGTGAAAGAGCATATATAGTCAGATTAAAACTGGTGAGAAGCTTTCTCAGAAACTGATTGGTGTCGTGTGCATTCCACTCAGGGAGTTATAACTTTCTTCTCATGAGGTACAGTTTGAGCACTGTTCCTGTAAAACCTAAAGAGTGATATTCAGAGCATATTGAAGTCTATGGCAAAAAGTGAAATGTCGTCCAAGAAAAAACAGAAAGAAGCACTCGAAGAAGCTGCTCTCTGACATGTCCATTCTTTTCACAGGGTTAAAGCTTACTCTACACTTCCCAGTTTGAAAGTCTGTCTTTGAGGGTTCTGCGAAGGGATCGTAAGTGGCGACAGGAGGCCTGTGTGAGGCAAGGAAATGTCTTCCATCGCAAATCGGATAGAAGGTTTCTGCGCACCTCTTTTGTGATGTTTGTATTCACCTCATAGATTTAAATCATTCTTTGGATTGAGCAGTTTGAAATCACTGTTTCTATGGAATCTGAGAAAGGACATTTGGAAACGCTCTTTAGAATATCCTGAAAATAAATAACCTCAGAGAGAAACCAGAAGGAAGCTTTCTGTGAAACTGCTCTGTGTCATATGAATTCCACTCACACAGTTAAGCTTCTCTTTTCATTGAGCTGTATAATAACACTGTTTTTGTTTAGCCTACATAGTGATATTTATGAGCACTTTGAGGCTTACAGTGACATGGGAAACGTCTTCAGATAGAAATTGGAGAGAACCCTTCTGAGGAGCTGCGTTGGGACGTGTGCATTCCACTCACAGAAATATACCTTTCTTCTCCTAGAGGATTCCAGAATCCCTTTTGGAGAAAAATCTACCAAGAGCGATCTCTGTAGTAGGAGTGAACGGAAAGCCATCTACTCCACGACAAACTCCACTTCTTAATTGCTGCCTGGCCAACAACTACTTTGTGCACTCGTTCCTCATTCCCAGCTAAAAAGGGTCCCTACCGAAAGCAATCAGTGGAAATCAGTTTGGCTTTCCCTCACTCGCCTCAAACTTACAAAATTTTCTTAACTCTTCATACTTCCCAGCCTTGCCAGGACTATCCATCCAATGAATGCTTCCATTCCTCATTCTTATAGTAATACTGTGCCTTATTTTATGTTTTGCCCCCATTTTGATCAAATTTCTCTGTGCCAACATTCAAGAAATCCCTCGTGTCACTTTCAACCAAATGTTTCTTCATCCCTACATCCAAATACCAACCATATGTTCTGACCTTAACGGCGCCCCTTAACAGCAGGAGGTAGCCAGACAGATCACGGCAACACCTTATCACTATTATCAATAAAAGGTTGAACTGTTTGGATGAACGGAGGTAAGATGGCTCACTTATGGGTTCTTCATCATCAACTTTATCCGTGTGCACGAAAATGTAGCCGGCGCCCAGAAGGTGCCGACCAATCAGGCATGTACCAGGTGATGTCAATCCGAAGAGACCAAGATTTACCTGGTGACACCTGTGGATCCTCCCCAACACATCCGTGCCCCACCTATTGCCCTTTAACTTTTAGAAAAGCCGCTCCCTGCAGACACACGGCACGGGCTTCCTCAGCCTCCATTCTTGATGGGATTGCATCAAGAACTCCGCCTGAGAGCTCTACCGGGTGAGCTCTCAGCCTCCTTTACCAGAGGCCGACAGACCTCACCTTGTACAGCTTCTTCCTGCAAGCTAGATGACCAAAGAATAAATTTACAGTTTTGCTTTTAGCCTTGCCTACTCGGTGGTTCTATTGTGCTCTCTCTGGTGGTCTTAGAAAAACAAATCAGCTTCCTTCTGGATTTTACCTGAGGATATTTCTTTCTCCATATTCTAAGGATCGTTTGCAAATGTCCTTCCTCAGATTCCATAAAAACAGTGATTCCAAGCTGCTCAATCCAAAGATTGGTTTAACTCTATGAGACGAATAGGCACATCAGAAAGCAGTTGCTCAGAACGATTCTCTGCAGGTTTCATCAGAAAATGATTCCTCGCTCACCACAAGCCTCTGGGCATCAATAAATATCCATTCACAGCTTCTTCAAAAACAGAGCTTCAAAACTGGGCAACAAAGAGTAAGCATTACCTCTGTGAAGTGAATGCACATATCAGAGAGCAGATTCTTGGAATGCTTCTTCCTCGAATTTATGTCAGCATATTTCACTACTCGCCATAGTCCTCAATGCGTTCTGAAGTATCGCTTTTTCGGTTTCAGAGGAACAGTGTTCAAACACGGCCTTGTGAGAAAGGAGGTATAACTCCTTGAGTGGAAAGCATACATCACAAAGTCGTTACTCAGCAAGCTTCTATCCAGTTTTTATCTGAAGATATCTCCTCTTTAATCATAGGCTGAATGTGTTCCAAATGTCCCTTCATGGATCCGTGCATGACAGAGTTTCCAAACTGCATAATATATGTAATATAAGTAAAGTTTTAACTATGCGAGATAAAAAAGTATATCTAACACAAAGGTGTTTCACAGAAATCTTCTTTCCAGTTTCTGTCTGAGGATATTTCCTTTTTCACCATAGTCATCGCTATACCTCCGAATATCTCTTGGTAGCTTTTTCTCCAAAAGGCATTCTGAAATCCTCTATGAGAAGAAAGATGTATTTCTGTGAGTGGAACGCACATGTCACAAAGCAGCTCCTCAGAAAGCTTCTCCCCACTTTCTCTCTAAAGACATTTCTTTCTCACCATAAGCCTCAAAGGGCTCCTGAATATCCCTTTGCAGACTAAACAAAAACAGTGTTATGATACTGTTCTATGAAAAGAGAATCTTAACTGTGTGAGCAGAATTCAAGTGACATGGAGCAGTTTCACAGAAATGTTCCTTCTGGATTCTCTCTGAGGTGATTTCTTTTTCAGGATACTCTAAAGAGCGTTTCCAAATGTCATTTCTCAGATTCCACAGAAACAGTGACTTCAAACTGCTCAATCTAAAGAATCATTTAATGCTATGCGATGAATACAAACATCACAAAAGAGTTGCACAGAAAGAATCTCTCTGATTTTTCATGGAAAACATTCCCTTGCTCGACATAGGCCTACGTTTGCCACTTACTATCCCTTTGCAGAAACCTCAAAGAAAGACTTAGAAACTGGGAAATGTAGAGGACGCTTTAACCCTGTGGAAGAATGGAGATGTCAGAGAGCAGTTTCTTCGAGTGCTTCTTTCTGTTTTTTATTGGACGACATTTCACTTTTTGCCATAGTCTTCAATGTGCTCCCAATATCACACTTTTGGGTTTCCAGGAACAGTGTTCCAACTATGCCGTATGAGAAGAAAGTTATAACTCCCTGAGTGGAATGCACACATCACCAAGCAGTTTCTCAGAAGGCTTCTCTCCGGTTTTTATCTGACTATATTACCTATTTCACCATAGGCCCGAATGTGATCCCAAATATCCCTTCGCGGATCCACCCACGAGGGAGTTTCCAAGCTGTGTAATGTAAAGAAAGCTTCATCTATGTGAGATGAATAAACAAAACAAAAAGCTGATACACAGAAAGCTTCCCTGCAGTTTTTATCTGTAAATATTTCCTTTTTCACCATAGTCCAGAAGTTGCTCACGAAGGTCACTTTGTGGATCCGTCCATGAGAGTTTCCAAGCTGCGTATTGTAAAGAAAGCTTTATCTATGTGAGATGATTAAACATACCACTGAGTAGTTTCCTAGAAAGCTTATTTCCAGTTTTTGTCTGAGGCTATTTCCCTTTTCACCATTGGCATCAACATGCTCCCGAATATCACTTGGTACCTGTTTCTCCAAAGGGGTTTCCCCGACGCTGTGTGAGAAGAGAGGTGTAACACTGTGACTGGAATGCACACGTCACAAAGCACTTCCTCGGAAAGCTACTCTAAAGTTTTGGCCTGAACATATTTCCTTTTTCATCATTAGCCTCAAAGTGTCCCCGAATATCCCATCACATGCTAAACATTCACAGTGCTAGAAAACTTCTCAATGAAAACAGAGGCTTATCTGAGTGAGAGGAATTAAGATGACACAGATCAGTTTCACAGAATGCTTCCTTCTGGATTTTACCTGAGGATATTTCTTTCCCCATATTCTAAGGATCATTCCCAAATGTCCTTCCTCAGATTCCACAAAAACAGTTATTTTACACTGCTCAATCCAAAGAATGGTTTAACTCAATGAGACGAATACACACATCAAAAAGCAGTTGATCAGAACGTTTCTCTGCAGGTTTCATCAGAACAAGTTTCCTGGCTCACCACAATCCCCCGGGCGTCACTAAATATCCTTTCACAGATAATTGAAAAACATAGTTTCAATACTGCGCAACATAGAGTAAGCATTAACTCTGTGAAGTGAATGCACATATTAGAGGGCAGATTCTTGGAACGCTTCTTCCTCGATTTTATTTCAGTATATTTCACTATTCACCATAGTCCTCCATGCGTTCCGAAATATCACTTTTTCGGTTTTACAGGAACAGTGTTCAAACACTGCCTTGTGAGAAAAGAGGTATAACTCCCTGAGTGGAATGCATACATCACAAAATAGTTTTTCAGAAACCTTCTATCCCGTTTTTATCTGAAGATATCTCCTCTGTTACAGTAGGCCTGAAAGTGCTCCCAAATGTCCGTTCACGGATCTTTGCATGACAGAGTTTCCAAACTGCATCATATAATTAAAGTTTGAACTATGTGAGACGAATAAATATATCTAACACAAAGCAGATTCACAGAAATCTTTCCACTTTTTCTCTTAGGATATTTCCTTTGTCTCCATAGTTGTCGCTATACTCACGAATATCTCTTGGTAGCTTTTTCTACAAAAGGGATTCTGGAATCATCTAGGAGAAGAAAGGTATACTTCTGTGAGTGGAATGCACACGTCACAAAGCAGCTCCTCAGTAAACTTCTCTCCAGTATCTATCTGAAGACATTTCCTTTCTCACCATGAGCCTCAAACCCTCCAGAGTATCCCTTTGCAGACTAAACAAAAACAGTGTTATGATACAGCTCAATGAAAAGAGAAGCTTAACTGTGTGAGTGGAATTCACGTTACATAGAGCAGTTTCACAGAAAGTTTCATTCTGGTTTCTCTCTGAGGTTATTTCTTTTTCCGGATATTCTGAGGAGCGTTTCTACATGTCCTTTCTCAGATTCCCCAGAAACAGCGATTTCAAACAGCTCAATCCAAAGAATGTTTTAACGCAATGAGATGAATACAAACATCACAAAAGAGTTGCGCAGAATGCTTCTCTCCGATTTTCGATGGAAGACCTTTCCTTGCCTCACACAGGCTTCCAGTCGCCCCTTGATATCACTTCACAGAACCTTCAAACACTGCCTTTCAAACTAGGAAATATAGAGTAAGGTTTAACGCTGTGAAAAGAATGGATATTTCAGAGAGCAATTTCTTCGAGTGCTTCTTTCTGTTTTTTATTGGACAACATTTCACTTTTTGCCATAGTCTTCAATGTGCTCCCAATATCACTCTTTTGGTTTTACAGGAACAGTGTTCAAACGTTGCCTTATAAGAAGGAAGTTACAGCTCTCAGAGTGTAATGCACACATCACCAAGCAGTTTCTCAGAAAGCTTCTCTCCAGGTTTTATCTCACTATATTTGCTATTTCACCATAGGCCTCAATGTGATCCCAAATATCCCTATGCGGATCCATCCAAGAGGGAGTTTCCAAGGTGCGTAATGTAAGGAAAGCTTCATCTACTTGAGATGAATAAACATAGCAAAAACTGATTCACAGAAAACTTCTTTCCAGTTTTTATCTGAAAATATTTTTTTTATCACCATAGTCCAGAATGTGCTCCCGAAAGTCCCTTCATGGATCCGTCCATGACAGTTTCTAAGCTGTGCAATGTAAAGAAAGCTTTACCTATGTGAGATGATTACACATATCACAGAGTAGTTTCCTAGAAAGCGTCTTTCCAGTTTTTGTCTGAGGCTCTTTCCCTTTTCACCATCGATATCAACATGCTCCCGAATATGACTTGGTACCTGTTTCTCCAAAAGGGTTTCCCCGACGCTGTATGAGAAGAGTGGTATAACACTGTGACTCGAACGCACATGTCACAAACAGTTCCTCGGAAAGCTTCTCTCCAGTTTCGGTCTGAACATATTTCCTTTTTCACCATAAGCCTCAAAGTGCTCCATCACACGCTAAACATTTAGCTCCATCACACGCTAAACATAGCTCCATCACACGCTAAACATACACAAGGTTAGAAAACTTCTCAATGAAAAGGGAGGCTTACCTGAGCAAGAATAATTAAGACGACACAGAGCAGTTTCACAGAAAGATTCCTTGTGTATTTTACCTGTGGATATTTCTTTCTTCATATTCTAAGGATCGTTCCCAAGTGTCTTTCCCCAGACTCCACAAAAACAGTGATTTCATGCTGCTCAATCCAAAGAATGGTTTACCTCTAGGAGACGAATACACACCTCAAAAAGCAGTTGCTCAGAAAGTTTCTCTGCAGGTTTCATCAGAAGACTTTTCCTCGCTCACCACAAGCCTCCAGGCATCACTAAATATCCCTTCACAGATTCTTCAAAGACAGAGTTTCAAAACTGGGCAAAATAGAGTAAGCACTAACTCCGTGAAGTGAATGCATGTATCAGAGAACAGATTCCTGGAAAACTTCTTCCTTGATTTTATTTCAGTATATTCCAGTATTTGCCATAGTCCTGAATGCATTCCAAAATGTCACTTTTCGGTTTCACAGAAACAGTGTTCAAACACTGCCTTGTGAGAAAAGAGGTATAAATCCCTGAGTGGAATGCATACATCACAAAGTAGTTTCTCAGAAAGCTTCTATCCAGTTTTTATCTGAAAATATCTCCTCTTTCACCATAGGCCTGAATGTGCTCCCGAGTGTGCCTTCGTGAATCTGTTCATTACGGAGTTTCCAAAATGGGTAATATAATTACAGTTTTAACCATACGTGCCCAATAATTATATCCAACACAAAGCAGTTTCACTGAAATCTTCTTTCCAGTTTCTGTATGAGGATAATTTTTTTTTCATCATAGTCATCGCTATACTCCCGAATATCTCTTTGTAGATTTTTCTCCCAAAGAGATTCAGGAATCCTCTAGGAGAATAAGGTATATTTCTGGGAGTGGAAATCACACGTCACAAAGCAGCTCCTCATAAGTGTTCCCTCCGGTTTCCCTCTGAAGTTGTTTCCTATCTCACTGTAAGCCTCAAAGCACTCCTGAATATCCCTATGCAGATTAAACAAAACAGTGTTATTATACAGCTCAATGAAAAGAGAAGCTTAATTGTGTGAGCGGAATTCACGTGACACAGAGCAGTTTCACAAAAAGCTTCCTTCTTGTTTCTCTCTGAGGTGATTTCTTATTCAGGATGTTCTAAAGAGTGTTTCCAAATGTCCTTCCTCAGATTCCACAAGAACAGTGATTTCAAGCTGCTCAATCCAAAGAATCATTAAACTCTATGAGACGAATACACACATCGCAAAGCAGTTGCTCAGAACGTTTCTCTGCACGTTTCACCAGAAGATGTTTCCTCGCTCACCAAAATACTCCGGGCGTCACTAAATATCCCTTCACAGATTCTTCAAAGACAGAGTTTCGAAACTGGACAACATAGAGTAAGCATTGTCTCTGTGAAGTGAATGCACATATCAGAGAGCAGATTCTTGGTACGCTTCTTTCTCGATTTTATTTCAGTATATTTCATTATTCACCATAGTCCTCAATGCGTTCCGAATTATCACTTTTTTGGATTCACAGGAGCAGTATTCAAACACTGACCTGTGAGAAAATACTTCTAATGTCCTGAGTGGAATGCATACATGACAATGTTGTTTCTCAGAAAGCTTCTATCCAGTTTTTATCTGAAAATATCTCCTCTTTTACCATAGACCTGAATGTTCTCCCGAATGTCCCTTCGCAGATGTGTGCATGATGGAGTTTCCAAGTGTGTAATATGATTAAAGATTTAAATATGCGAGACCAATAAATATATCTAACACAGAGCAGTTTCACAGAAATCTTCTTTCCAGTTTTTGTCTGAGGATATTTCCTTTTTCACCATACTTGTCGCTACACCCCTGAATATCTCCTGGCAGCTTTTTATTCAGAAGGGATTCCGGAATCCTCTATGATAAGAAAGGTATATTTCTGTGAGTGGAATGCACATGTCACAAGGCAGCTCCACAGAATGCTGCTGTCCAGTTTATGTCTAAAGATGTTTCCTTTCTCATCATAAGCCTCAAAGCCCTCCAGAATATTGCTTCGCAGACTGAATAAAAACAATGTTATGATACAGCTCAATGAAAAGAGAAGCTTAATTGTGCGAGCGGAATTCATGTGACACAGAGCAGTTTCACAGAAAGCCTCCTTCTGGTTTCTCCCTGAGGTTATTTCTGTTTTCAGGATATTCTAAACAGCATTTCAGAATGTCCTTTCTCAGATTCTACAGAAACAGTGATTTCAAACTGCTTAATCCAAAAAAGTATGTAACTCTATGAGATGAATACAAACATCCCAAAGAGTTGCGTAGAAATCTTCTCTCCGATTTTCGATGGAAGACATTTCCTTGCCTCACACAGGCCTCCGGTCACTCCTTTCTATCCCTTTGCAGAACCCTCAAAGACCGACTTTCAAACTGGGCAATGTAGAGTAAGCTTTAACACTGTGAAAAGAATGGACATGTGAGAGAGCAGTTTCTTCGAGTGCTTCTTTCTGTTTTTTATTGGACGCATTTTCTTTTTGCCATAGTCTTCATTGTGCTCCGGATATCACTCTTTTGGTGTTACAGGAACAGTGTTCTAACTGCGCCTTATGGGAAGAAAGTTATGATTCCCTGAGTGGAATGCACACTTCACCAAGCAGTTTCTCAGAAAGCTTCTCTCCAGTTTTTATCTGACTATATTTCCTATTTCACCAGAGGCCCTAATGTGATCGCAAATATCCCTTTGTGGATCCGTCCACTAGGGAGCTTCCAAGCTCCGTAATGTAAAAAAGCTTCATCGATGTGAGATGAATAAACATAGCAAAAAGCAGATTCACAGAAAGCTTCTTTCACGTTTATATCTGAAGATATTTCCTTTTTCACCATAGTCCAGAATGTGCTCCCGAAGGTCCCTTCGTGGATCTGTCCATGACAGTTTCCAAGCTGTGTAATATAAAGAAAGCTCCTTCTATGTGAGATGATTACACTTATCACAGTGTAGTTTCCTAGAAAGCTTTTTTCCAGTTTTTGTCTGAGGCTATTTCCCTTTTCAATGTCGGCATCAACATGCCCCCAAATATGACTTGGTACCTGTTTCTCCAAAAGTGTTTCCCCGATGCTGTATGAGAAGAGAGGTATAACACTGTGACTGGAATGCATACGTCATAAAGAAGTTCCTCGGAAAACTTCTCTCCAGTCTCTGTCTAAACTTATTTCATTTTTCACCGTAAGCCTCAAAATGCTCCCGAATATCCCAACAAACGCTAGATATACACAGGGTTAGAAAACTGCTCAATGAAAGGAGAGGCTTAACAGAGCAACAGGAATTAAGATGACACAGAGCAGTTTCACAGAAAGTTTCCTTCTGGATTTTACCAAAGGATATTTCTTTCTCCATATTCTAAGGATGGTTTCCAAATGTCCTTCCTCAGATGCCACAAAAACAGTGATTTCAAGCTGCTCAATTCAAAGAATGGTTTAAGTCTAGGAGACGAATACACACATTGCATAGCAGTTGCTCAGAACGTATCTCTGCGGGTTTCATCCGAACACTTTTCCTCGCTCAACACAAACCTCCAGGCGTCACTAAATATCCCTTCACAGGTTCTTCAAAGACAGAGTTTCGAAACCAGGCAACATAGAGTAAGCATTAACTCTGTGAAGTGAATGAACTTATCAGAGAACAGATTCTTGGAACGATTCTTCCTCGATTTTATTTCAGTATATTTCACTACTCGCTGTAGTCCTCAATGGGTTCCGAAATATCACTTTTTCGGTTTCACAGGAACAGCTTTCAAACACTGCCTTGTGAGAAAAGAGGTATAAATCCCTGAGTGAAATGCATACACCAAAAGGAGTTTCTCAGAAAGCTTTTATCCAGTTTTTAGCTGAAGTTACCTCCATTTTCAACATAGGCCTGAATTTGTTCCTGAATATCCCTTTGTGGATCCATTCATGATGGAGTTTCCAAACTGCGTAATATAATAAAATTTTTAACTATGCAAGGTGAATAAGTATATCTAACACAAAGCAGTTTCACACAAATCTTCTTTCCAGTTTTTGTCTGAGGATATTACATTTTTCACCATATCCATCCCTATACTCCCGAATGTCTCTTGGTAACTTTTTCTCCAAAAAGAAATTCCGGAATCTTCTATGATAAGAAGAGTATATTTCTGTGAGTGGAATGCACATGTCACAAGGCAGCTCCACAGAAAGCTGCTCTCCAGTTTCTGTCTAAAGTTGTTTGCTTTCTCACAATAAGCCTCAAAACGCTCCAGAATATCCCTTTGCAGACTAAACAAAAACAGTTTTATGACACTGATCAATGAAAAGAGAAGCTTAACTTTGTGAGCAGATTTAACGTGACACAGAGTAGTTTCACAGAAAGCTTCCCGCTGGATTTTCTTTGAGATTATTTCTTTTTCGGGGTATTCTAAAGAAGGTTTTCAAATGTTCTTTCTCAGATTCCACAGAAGCAGTGATTTCAAACTGCTCAATCCAAAGAATGATTTAACTCTCTGAGATGAATGGAAACATCACAAAAGAGTTGCCTGAAAGCTTCTCTCCAATTGTCGATGGAAGATAATTCCTGGCCTCACTCAGTCCCTCGATTACCACTGATAATCCCTTCGCAGAACCATCAAAGACCGACTTTCAAACTGGGAAATGTAGAGAAAGCTTTAATCCAGTGAAATAATGGACATGTCAGAGACCAGTTTCTTTGAGTGCTTCTTTCTGTTTTTCATTGGTCAACATTTCACTTTTTGCCATAGTCTTCAATGTGCTCCAAATATCAGTCTTTTGGTTTTACAGGAACAGAGTTCAAACTGTGTGTTATGAGAAGAAAGTTATAACTCCCTGAGTGGAATGCACACGACACCAAGCAGTTTCTCAGAAAGATTCTCTCCAGTTGTTATCTGACTATATTTTCTATTTCACCATAGGCCCGAATGTGATCCCAAATATCCCTTCGTGGATCCATCCACAAGGGAGTTTCCTAGCTGCGTAATGTAAAGAAAGCTTCCTCTCTGTGAGATGAATAAACATAGCAAAAAGCAGATTCCCAGAAAGCTTCTTTCCAGTTTTTATCTGAAGATATTTCCTTCTTCACCATAGTCCTGAATGTGCTCCCGAAGGTCCCTTCAAGGATCCGTCCATGAGAGTTTCCAAGCTTCGTAACAAAAAGAAAGCTGTATCTATGTGAGATGATTACACATATCACTGAGTAGTTTCCTAGAAAGCTTCTTTCCAGTTTTTGTCTGAGGCTATTTCCCTTTTCATCATCGGCATCAACATGCTCCCGAATATCACTTGGTACCTGTTGCTCTAAAACGATTTCCCCGATGTTGTATGAGACAAGAGGTATAACACTGTGAGTGGAATGCACACGTCAGAAAGCAGTTTCTAGAGGCCTTCTGTCCAGTTTTTATCTGACTATATTCGCTTTTTCACCATAGGCCGCAATGTGATCCAAAATATACCTTTGCGAACCCATCCACGAGGGAGTTTCCAAGATGTGTAATGTAAAGAAAGCTTCATCTATGTGAGATGAATAAACATAGCAAAAAGGAGATTCACAGAAACCTTCTTTCCAGTTTTTATCTGAAGATATTTCCTTCTTCACCATAGTCCTGAATGTGCTCCCGAAGGTCCCTTCGTGGATACGTCCATGACAGTTTCCAAGCTGTGTAATGTAAAGAAAGCTTTATCTCTGTGAGATGAATACAGATATCACAGAGAAGTTTCCTAGAAAGCTTCTTTCCAGGTTTGTCTGAGGCTATTTCACTTTTCACCCTCGGCATCAACATGCTCCTGAATATCACTTGGTACCTGTTTCTTCAAAAGCGTTTCCCCAATGCTGTATGAGAAGAGAGGTATAACACTGTGACTGGAATGAACACGTCACAAAGCAGCTCCTCCGAAAGCTTCTCTCCAGTTTCAGTCAGATCATATTTCCTTTTTCACCATAAACCTCAAAGCACTCTCGAATATCTTAACACACGCTAAACGTACACAGGGCTAGAAAACTGCAAAATGAAAAAGGAGGCTTAACTGAGTGAGAGGAATTAAGATGACACAGAGCAGTTTCACAGAAAGCTTCCTTCTGGATTTTACCTGAGGATATTTCTTTCTCCATAATATAAGGATCGTTCCCAAATGTCCCTCTTCAGATTCCACAAAACCAGTGATTTCAAGCTGCTTAATCAAAAGAAAGGTTTAACTCTATCACATGAATACACACATCACAAAGCAGTTGCTCAGAATGTTTCTTTGCTACTTTCATCGGAAGGCACTTTCTTGTTAGCCACAAGCCTCCAGGCGTCAATAAGTATCCCTTCACAGATATGACAAAGACAGAGTTTTCAAACTGGGCAACACAGAGTAAACATTAACTCCGTGCAATGAATGCAAATATCAGAGAGCACATTCTTGTAACGTTTCTTCCGCGATTTTATTTCTGTATATTTCCCTATTGTCCATAGTCATCAAAGCATTCTGAAATATCACTTTTTCGGTTTCAAAGGAACAGTGTTCAAACGCTGCCTTATGAGAAAAGAGGTAAAATTCCCTGAGTGGAATGCATATATCACAAAGTAGATTCTCAGAAAGCTTCTATCCAATTTTTATCTGAACATATCTCCTCTTACACTGTAGGCCTGAAAGGGCTCCTGAATGTCTCTTCGCAGATCTGTGCATGATGGAGTTTCCAAACTGTGCAATATAATTAAAGTTTTAAGTAAGTCAGATGAATAAATATATCTAACACAAAGCAATTTCACAGAAATCTTTCCAAATTTTGTCTGAGGATATTTTTTTTTTCACCATAGTCGTCGCTATACTCCGGAGTATCTCTGGTAGCTTTTTCTCCAAAAGGGATTCTGGAATCCTCTAGGAGAAGAAAGGTATATTTCTGTGAGTGGAATGCACACGTCACAAAGCAGCTCCTCAGAAAACTTCTCTCCAGTTTCTATCTGAAGACTTTTCGTTTCTCACCATAAGGCTCAAAGCCCTCCATAATATCCCTTCGCAGACTAAACAAAAACAGTGTTATGATACACTCAATGGAAAGAGAAGCTTAACTGTGTCAGCCGAATTCATGAGACACAGAGCAGTTACACAGAAAGCTTCCTTCTGGTTTCTGTCTGAGGTTATTCCTTTTTCAAGATGTTCTAAAGAGCATTTCCGCATGTTTTTTCTCAGATTCCACTGAAACAGTGATTCCAAACTGCTCAGTCCAAAGAATGATTTAACTCTATGAGATGAATGCAAACATCACAAAACAGTTGCACAGAAAACTTCTCTCCGACTTTTGATGAAAGACATTTCCTTGCCTCACACAGGCCTCCGGTCGCCACTTACTATTCCTTCACAGAAACCTGAAAGATCGACTTTCAAACTGGGAAATATAGAGTAAGCTTTAACCCTGTGAAAAGAATGGACATGTCAGAGAGCACTTTCTTCGAGTGCTTCTTTCTGTGTTTTATTGGACGACATTTCACTTTTTGCCATTGTCTTCAATGTGCTCTGAATATCACTCTTTTGGTTTTAGAGGAACAGTGTTCAAACTGTGCCTTATGAGAAGAAAGTTATGAATCCCTGTGTGGAATGCATACATCATGTAGCAGTTTCTCAGAAAGCTTCTTTCCAGTTTTAATCTGACTATATGTACTCTTTCACCATAGGCCTGAATGTGATCCCAAATATCCCTTCGCAGATCCATCGATGAGGGAGTTTGCAAGCTGCGTAATGTAAAGAAAGCTTCATCTATGTGAGATGAATAAACATAGCAAAAAGGAGATTCACAGAAACCTTCTTTCCAGTTTTTATCTGAAGATATTTCCTTTTTCACCATAGTCCAGAATGTGCTCCCGAAGGTCCCTTTGTGGATCTGTCCATGACAGTTTTCAAGCTTCGTAATATAAAGAAAGCTTTATCTATGTGAGATGATTACACATATCACAGAGTAGTTTCCTAGAAATCTTCTTCCCACTTTTTGTCTGAGGCTATTTCCCTTTTCATCATCAGAATCAACATGTTCCCGAATATCACTTGGTACCTGTTTCTCCAAAAGGTTTTCCCTGATGCTGTATGAGAAGAGAAGCATAACACAGTGACTGGAATGCACATGTCACAAACCAGTTCCTCGGAAAACTTCTCTCCAGTTTCAGTCTGAACCTATTTCCTTTTTCACCATAAGCCTCAAAGTGCTCCTGAATATCCCATCGCATGCTCAACATACACCATGCTAGAAAACTGCTCAATGAAAAGGGAGGCTTATCTGAGTTAGAGGAATTAAGACGACACAGAGCAGTTTCACAGAACGCTTCCGTCTGGATTTTACTTGAGGATATTTCTTTCTCTATTTTCAAAGGATCGTTCCCAAATGTCCTTCCTCAGATGCCACAAAAACTGTGATTTCAAGATGCTCAATCCAAAGAATGGATTATCTCTATGAAACGAATACTCACATTGCAAAGCAGTTGCTCAGAACATTTATGTGCGGGTTTCATCGGAGGACGTTTCCTTGATCACAACAAGCCTCCGGGAATCTCTAAATATCCCTTCACAGATTCTTCAAAGACAGAGTTTCGACACTGGGGAACATAGAGTAAGCATTAACTCTGTGAAATGAATACACATATTAGAGAGCAGATTCTTGGAACGCTTCTTCCTCGATTTTATTTCAGTATATTTCACTACTCGCCATAGTCCTCAATGCATTCTGAAATATCACTTTTTCGTGTTCACAGGAACAGTTTTCAAACACTTCCTTGTGAGAAAAGAGGTATAACTCCCTGAGTGGAATGCACAAATCACAAAGTTGTTTCTCAGTAAGCTTCTATCCAGTTTTTATCTGAAGATATCTCCACTTTCACCGTTGGCCTGAATGTGCTCCGGAACTTCCTTTTGCAGACATGTGCATGACAGAGTTTCCAAACGGAGTATATAACTAAGGATTTAACTATATGAGATGAATGAATATATCTAACACAAAGCCGTTTCACAGGAATCTTCTTTCCAGTTTCTGTCTGAGGACATTTCCTTTTTCACCATAGCCTTCCATATACTCCCGAATGTCTGTTTTGTTGCTTTTTCTAGAAAAAATTTTCCGGAATCCTCTAGGAGAAGAAAGGTATGTTTCTGTGAGTGGAATGCACACGTCACTAAGCAGCTACTCAGAAAGCTTCTCTCTTGTATCTATCTGAAGACGTTTTCTTTCTCACCGTAAGCCTCAAAGCTTTCCAGAATATCCCTTCACAGACTAAACAAAAACAGTGTTATGATACAGCTAAATGGAAAGAGAAGCTTAAATGTGTGACTGGAATTCACGAGGCACAAGGCAGTTTCACAGAAAGCTTCCTTCTGTTTTCTCTCTGAGGTTATTTCTTTTCAGAATATTCTAAAAAACATTACCAAATGTCCTTTGTCAGATTCCACAGAAACATTGATTTCAAACTGCTCAATCCAAAGAATAACTAAACGCTGTGAGATGAATACAAACATCACAAAAGAGTTGCTCACAAAGCTTCTCTCCGATTTTCAATGGAAGACATTTCTTTGCCTCAAACAGGCCTTCGGGTGCCACTTACTATCCTTTTGCAGAAACCTCAAAGACCGACTTTCAAACTGGGAAATGTAGAGTAAGCTTTAACGCTTTGAAAATAATGGACATGTCAGAGAGCAGTTTATTTGAGTGCTTCTTTCTGTTTTTTATTGGACGACATTTCACTTTTTACCATAGTCTTCAATATGCTCCAAATATCACTCTTTTGGTTTTACAATAACAGTGTTCAAACTGTGCTTTATGAGAAGAAAATTATAACTCCCTGAGTGGAATGTACACATCACGAAGCAGTTTCGCAGAAAGCTTCTCTCCAGTTTTTATCTGACTATATTTGCTATTTCACCACAGGCCCAAAGGTGATCCCAAATATCCATTCACTGATCAATCCACGAGGGAGTTTTCAAGCTGCATAATGTAAAGAAAGCTTCATCTCTGTGAGGTGAATAAACAGCGGGAAAAGCAGAATCACAGAAAGGTTCTTTAAAGTTTTTATCTGAGGATATTTCCTTTTTCACCATAGTCCTGAATGTGCTCCCGAAGGTCTCTTCTTGGATCCGACCATGACAGTTTCCAAGCTGAGTAATGCAAAGAAAGCTTTATCCATGTGAGATGATTACACATATCATGGAATAGTTTCCTAGAAAGCATCTTTACAGTTTTTGTCTGAGGCGATTTCCCTTTTCACCAATGGCATCAACATGCTCCCGAATATCACTTGGTACCTGTTTCTCCAAAAGGGTTTCCCTGACGCTGTATGAGAAGAAAGGTATAACATTGTGAGTGGAATGCACACGTCACAAAGCAGATCCTCGGAAAGCTTCTCTCCAGTTTCGGTCTGAACATATTTCCTCTTTCACCGTTAGCCTCAAAATGCTCCCGAATGTCCTATCACACGCTAAACATGCATAGGGTTGAAAACTGCCCAATGAAATGAGAGCATTAACTGAGCGAGAGGAATTGAGACAACACAGAGCAGTTTCACAGAAAGCTTCCTACTGGATTTTTCTGGAGGATATTTCTTTCTCCATATTCTAAGGACTGTTCCCAAATATCCTTCCTCAGATGTCACAAAAACAGTGATTTCAATCTGCTCAATCCAAAGAATGGTTTAACTCTATGAGACGAAAACACACTTCGCTAGGCATTTGCTCAGAACGTGTCTCTGCAGGTTTCATCTGAAGACGTTTCCACGCTCACCACAAGTCTCTGGGCATCACTAAATATCCCTTCACAGAGTCTTCAAAGACAGAGTTTCGAAACTGGGCAACATAGAGTAAGCATTAACTCCATGAAGTGAATGCACATATCAGAGAGCAGATTCTTGGAACCGTTCTTCTCCGATTTTATTTCAGTATATTTGAGTATTCGCCACAGTCCTCAAGGCATTCCAAAATATCACTTTTTCGGTTTCAGAGGAAGAGTGTTCAAACACTACCTTGTGAGAAAAGCGGTATAACTCCCTGAGTGGAATGCATATATCACAAAGTAGCTTCTCAGAAAGCTTCTATCCAGTTTTTATCTGAAGACATCTCCTCTTTCACCATAGGCCTGAATGTGCTACTGAATGTCCCTTCGCAGATCCGTGCATGACGGAGTTTCCAAACTGCGTACTATAAAAACAGTTTTAACTATGTGAAGTAAAAAATAAATCTAACACAAAGGAGTTTCACAGAAATCTTCTTTCCACTTTTTTTCCTAGGATATTTCCCTTTTCTTCATAGCCATCCCTATAGCCCTGAATGTCTCTTGGTAGCTTTTTCTCCAAAAGGCATTCCAGAATCCTCTATGAGAAGAAAGGTATATTTCTGTGAGTGGAATGCACATGTGACAAAGCAGCTCCTCAAAAAGCTTCTCTCCACTTTCTATCTAAAGATGTTTCCTTTCTCACCGTAAGCCTCAAAAGTCTCCAGAATATCCCTTTGCAGACTAAACAAAAACAGGGTTATGATACTGCTCTATGAAAAGAGAAGCTTAACTGTGAGAGTGGAATTCACATGACACAGAGCAGTTTCACAGAAGGCTTCCTTCTTTTTCTGTCTGAGGTTATTTCTTTTTTAGGATATTCTAAAGAGCGTTTCCAAATGTCCTTTCTCAGATACCACAGAAAGAGTGATTACAAACTGTTCAATCCAAAGAATCATTTAACGCTATGAGATGAATACAAACATCACAAAAGAATTTCACAGAAAGCTTCTCTCTGATTTTCGATGGAAGACATTTCTTTGCTCGACCCAGGCCTCCTGTTGCCACTTACTATCCCTTCACAGAGACCTCAAAGAGTGACTTTCAAACTGGTAAATGTAAAGTAAGATTGAACCCTGTGGAAAGAATGGACATGTGAGAGAGAAGCTTCTTCAAGTGCTTCTTTGTGTATTTTATTGGATGACATTTCACTTTTTTCCATACTCTTCAATGTGCTCCGAATATCACTCTTTTGGTTATACAGGAACAGTGTTCAAACTGTGCCTTATGAGAAGAAAGTTATAACTCCCTGAGTGGAATGCACACATCATCAAGCACTTTCTCTAAAAGCTTCTCTCCACTTTTTATCTTACTATATTTCCTATTTCACAATAGGCGTGAATGTGATCCCAAATATCCCTTCGCAGATCCATCCACGAGGGAGTTTCCAAGCTGCATAATGTAACAAAAGCTTCATCTATGTGAGATGAATAAACATAACAAACAGCAGATTCACAGAAACCTTCTTTCGAGTTTTCATCTGAGAATAATTCCTTTTTCACCATAGTCGTCACTATACTCCCGAATATCTCTTGGTAGCTTTTTCTTCAAAAGGAATTCTGGAATCCTCTAGGAGAAGAAAGGTATATTTCTGTAAGTGCAATGCACACGTCACAAAACAGTTCCTCAGAAAGCTTCTCTCCAGTGTCTATCTGAAGACGTTTCCTTTCTCACCATAGGCCTCAAAGCCCCGCAGAATGTCCCTTTGCAGACTAAACAAAAACAGTGTTATCATACAGCTCAATGAAAAGAGAAGCTTAACTGTGTGAGCGGAATTCACGAGACACAGAGCAGTTTCACAGAAAGCTTCCTTCTGTTTTCTCTCTGAGGTTATTTCTTTTTCAGGATATTCTAAAGAGCGTTTCCAAATGTCCTTTCTCAGATTCCACAGAAACATTGATTTCAAACAGCTTAATCCATAGAATGATTGAACACTATGAGATGAATACAAACATCACAAAAGAGTTGCGCATAAAGCTTCTTTCCGATTTTCGATGTAACACATTTCCTTGCCTCACACAGACCTCCGGTCACCATGTACTATCCCTTCGCAGAACCCTCAAAGACCGACTATCAAACTGGGAAATGTAGAGTAAGTTTTAACCCTGTGGAAAAAAATGGACATGTTAGAAAGCAGTTTCTTTGAGTGCCTCTTTCTGTTTTTTATTCGATGACATTTCACTTTTCGCCATAGTCTTCATTGTGCTCTGAATATCACTCTTTCAGTTTTACAGGGACAGTGTTCTAACTGTGCCTTATGAGAAGAAAGTTATAATTCCCTTAGTGGAATGCACACATCACCAAGCAGTTTCTCAGAAAGCTTCTCTCCAGTTTTTATCTGACTATAATTCCTATTTCGCCATTGGCCTGAATGTGATCCCAAATATCCCTTCACAGATCCATCCACGAGGGAGATTCAAAGCTGCGTAATGTAAAGAAAGCTTCATCTATGTGAGATGAATAAACATAGCAAAAAGCAGATTCACAGAAAGCTTCTTTCTAGTTTTTATCTGAAGATATTCCCTTTCTCACTGTAGTCAAGAAGGTGCTCCCGAAGGTCCCTTCATGGATCCGTCCATGACAGTTTCCAAGCTGTGTAATGTAAATAATGCTTTATCTATGTGAGATGATTACAGATATCACAGAGTAGTTTTCCAAAAAGCTTCTTTCCAGTTTTTGTCTGAGGCTATTTCAATCTCCACCATCAGCATCAACATGCTCCCGAATATCACCTGGCACCTGTTTCTCCAAAAGGGTTTCCCTGGCACTGTATGAGAACAGAGGAATAACACTGTGACTGGCATACACACTTCACAAAGAAGTTCCTCGGAAAGCTTCTCTCCAATTTCGGTCTTAACATATTTCCTTTTTCACCGCTAGCCTCAAAGTGCTCCCGAATATCCCATCACACGCTAAACATACACAGGGATAGAAAACTGCTCAATGAAAAGAGAGGCTTATCTGAGTGAGAGGAATTAAGATGACACAGTGAAGTTTCACAGAAAGCTTACTTCTAGATTTTACCTGAGGATATTTCTCTCTCCATATTCTAAGAATCATTTCCAAATGTCTTTCCTCAGATTCCACAAAAACACTGATTTGAAGCTGCTCAATCCAAAGAATGGTTTAACAATATGAGCCAAATACACACGTCACATAGCAGTTGCTCAGAACGTGTCTCTGCAGGTTTCATAGGAAGGCGTTTCCTCGCTCACCACAAACCTCCGGGCGTCACTAAATATCCCTTCACAGATTTTTTAAAGACAGATTTTCGATAATGGACAACATAGAGAAAGCATTAACCCTGTTAAGTGAATGCACATATCAGAAAGCAGATTCCTGGTACGCTTCTTCATCGATTTTATTTCAGTATATTTCACTATTCGCCTTAGTCCTCAATGCGTTCCGAAATATCACTTTTTCAGTTTCACAGGAACAGTGTTCAAACACTGCCGTATGAGAAATGAGGTATAACTCCCTGAGTGGAATGCATACATCACAAAGTAGTTTCTCAGAAAGTTCCTATCTAGTTTTTATCTGAAGATATCTCCTCTTTCACCATCGGCCTGAATGTGCTCCCAAATGTCCCTTCACAGATCTGTGCGTGACGGAGTATCCAAACTCTGTAATATAATTAAAGTTTTAACTATGCGAGATGAATAAATGCATGTAACACAAAGCAGTTTCACAGAAATCTTTTTTCCAGTTTTTGTCTGACGATATTTCCTTTTTCACTGTAGCCCTCCCTATACTACCAAATATCCCTTGGAATCTTTTTCTACAAAACGGATTCCAGAATCCTCTAGGAGAAGAAAGGTATATTTCTGTGAGTGGAATGCACACATCACAAAGCAGCTCTTCAGAAAGCTTCTCTCCAGTTTCTATCTGAAGACGTTTTCTTTCTCACCATTAGCCTCAAAGACCTCCATATTATCCCTTCACAGACAAAACAAAAACAGTGTTATGATACAACTCAATGAAAAGAGAAGCTTAGCTATGTGAGCGGAATTCAAGTGACACAGAGCAGTTTCACGGAAAGCTTCCTTCTGGTTTCTCTCTGAGGTTATTGCTTTTTCAGGATATTCTAAAGAGCGTTTCCAAATAGCCTTTCTCAGGTTCCACAGAAAGAGTGATTTCAAACTGCTGAATCCAAACAATGATTTAACGCTATGAGATGAATACAAACATCACAAAAGGGTTGTGCAGAAAGCTTCTCTCCGATATTCAATGAAAGACATTTCCTTGCCTCACACAGGCCACTGGTCGCCAGTGACTATCTGTTTGCAGAACCCTCAAAGACTGACGTTCAAACTGGGAAATGTAGAGTAAGCTTTAACCTGTGAAAAGAATGGAGATGTCAGAGAGCTGTTTCTTCGAGTGCTTCTTTCTGTTTCTTATTGGGCGACATTTCACTTTTTACCATAGTCTTCATTATACTCCGAGTATCACTCTTTTGGTTTAATGGGAGCAGTGTTTTAACTGTGCCTTATGAGAAGAAAGTTATAATTCCCTGAGTGGAATGCACACATCACCAAGCAGTTTCTCAGAAAAGTTCTCTCCAGTTTTTATCTGACTGTATTTCCTATTTCACCAGAGGCCCTAACGTGATTGCAAATATCCCTTTGCGGATCCATCCATGAGGGAATTTCCAAGATGCGTAATGTAAAGAAAGCTTCAATTTTGTGAGATGAATAAACATAGCAAAAAGCAGATTCACAGAAAGCTTCTTTCCAGTTTTTACTTGAAGATATTCCCTTTTTAAACATAGTCCAGAAAGTGCTCACGAAGGTCCCTTCGCGGATCCATCCATGACAGTTTTCAAGCTGCATAATATAAAGAAAGCTTTATCTATGTTAGATGATTACACATATTGCAGAGTAGTTTCCTAGAAAGCTTCTTTCCACTTTTTTCTGAGGCTATTTCCCTTTTCACCGTCGGCATCAACATGCTCCCGAATATCACTTGGGGCCTGCTTATCCAAAAGAGTTTCCTGGACGCTGTATGAGAAGAGAGGTATAACAATGTGACTGGAATGCCCACGTCAAAAAGCTTCTGAAAGCTTCTCTCCATTTCGGTCTGAACATATTTCCTTTTTCACCGTAAGCTTCAATGTGCTCCCGAATATCCCATCACTCGCTAAACATACACAGGGTTAGAAAACTGCTCAGTGAAATGAGAGGCTTAACTGAGCGAGAGGAATTAAGATGACACAGAACAGTTTCACAGAAAGCTTCCTCTTGGATTTTACCTGAGGATGTATCTTTTTCTGTATTCTAAGGATCATTCCCAAATGTCCTTCCTCAGATACCACAAAAACCTTGATTTCAAGCTGCTCAATCCAAAGAATCGTATAACTTTATGAGACGAATACACACATGGCAAAGAGGTTGCTCAGAAAGTTTCTGTGCAGGATTCATCGGAAGACGTTTCCTTATTCACTCAAGCCTCCGGGCATCACTAAATATCCCTTCACAGATTCTTCAGTGACAGAGTTTCGAAACTGGGCAACATAGAGTAAGCATTAACTTTGTGAAGTGAATGCACATATCAGAGAGCAGATTCTTGGAATATGTCTTCCTCGATTTTATTTCAGCATATTTCACTATTCGCCATAGTCCTAAATTCGTTTCAAAATATCACATTTTCGGTTCCACAAGAACAGTGTTCTAACACTGTCTTGTGAGAAAAGAGGTATAAGTCCATGAGTGGAATGCATACATTGCAAAGTAGTTTCTCATAAAGCTTCTATCCAGTTTTTATCTGAAGATATCTTCTTTTTCAATGTAGGCCTGAATATGCTCCCGAATGTCCCTTCGTGGATTCGTTCATGATGGAGTTTCCAAACTGCGTAATATAAGAAAAGTTTTAACCATGCAAGATGAATAAGTATATCTAAGAAAAAGCAGTTTCACAGAAATCTCTTTCCAGTTTTTGTCTGAGGATATTTCCTTTTACACCATATCTGTCCCTATATTCCTGAATGTCTCTTGGTAGCTTTTTCTTCAAAAGGAGTTCCAGAATCCTCTATGATAAGAAGGTTATATTTCTGTGAGTGGAATGAACATGTCACAAGGCAGCTCCACAGAATGCTTCTCTCCAGTTTCCGTCTAAAGATGTTTCCTTTCTCACTGTAAGCCTCAAAATACTCCAGAATATCCCTTTGCAGACTAAACAAAAACAGTGTTATGATACTGATCAATGAAAAGAGAAGCTAAACTGTGTGAGCGGAATTCACGTGACACAGATGAGTTTCACAGAAAGCTTCCTTTTGGATTCTATTTGATATTATTTCTTTTTCAGGGTATTCTAAAGAAAGTTTCCAAATGTTCTTTCTCAGATTCCACAGAAGCAGTGATTTCTAACTGCTCAATAGAAAGAATGATTTAGCTCTCGGAGATGAATGCAAACATCACAAAAGTGTTGCCCAGTAAGCTTTAACCCTGTGAAAAAAATGGACATGTCAGAGAGCAGTTTCTTTGAGAACTTCTTTCTGTTTTTTATTGGCCGACATTTCACTTTTTGCCACAGTATTCAATGTGCTCCACATATCAGTCTTTTGGTTTTACAGGAACAGTGTTCAAACTGTGCCTTATGAGAAGAAAGTTATAACTCCCTGAATGAAATGCATACAACACCAAGCAGTTTCTCAGAAAGCTTCTCTCCAGTTTTTGTCTGACTATATTTGCTATTTCACCATAGGCCCGAATGCGATCCTAAATATCCCTTTGCGAATCCATCGGCGAGGGAGTTTCCAAGCAGCGTAATATAAAGAAAGCTTCATCTATGTGAGAAGAATAAACATAACAAAAAGCAGATTCACAGAAAGCTTCTTTCCAGTTTTTATCTGAAGATATTTCCTTCTTCACCATAGTCCTGAATGTGCTCCCGAAGGTTCCTTCATGGATCCGTCCATGACAGTTTACAAGCTGTGTAATATAAAGAATGCTTTATCTATCTGAGATGACTACACATATCACTGAGTAGTTTCCTAGAAAGCTTCTTTCCAGTTTTTGTCTGAGGCTATTTCCCTTTTCACCATCGGCATCAACATGCTCCCGAATATCACTTGGTACCTGTTGCTCCAAAACGATTTCCCCCACCCTGTATGAGAAGGGAGGTAAAACACTGATAGCGGAAAGCAGACATCAGAAAGCAGTTTCTCAGAAAGCTTCTCTCCAGTTTTTATCTGACTATATTTCCTCTTTCATCATAGGCCCGAATGTGATCCAAAATATCCCTTCATGAATCCATCCATGAGGGAGTTTCCAAGCTGCGTAATGTAAAGAAAGCTTCAGCTATGTGAGATGATTAAACATAGCAAAAGCAGATTTAGAGAAAGTTTCTTTCCAGTTTTTTTCTGAAGATATTTCCATTTTCACCTTAGTCCTGAATGTGCACTCGATGGTCCCTTCGTGGATCCGTCCATGACTGTTTCCAAGCTGCAAAATGTAAAGAAAGCTTTATCTATGTGACATGATTACACATATCACAGAGTAGTTTCCTAGAAAGCTTCTTTCCAGTTTTTGTCTGAGGCTATTTCTCTTTTTACCATCAGCATCAACATGCTCTCGAATATCACTTGGTACCTATTCCTCCAAAAGGTTTTCACCGACACTGTATGAAAAGGGAGGTATAACACTGTGAGTGGAATGCACATGTCACAAAGCAGTTCCTCGGAAAGCTTCTCTCCAGTTTCGTTCTGAACATATTTCCTATATCACTGTAAGGTTCAAACTGCTCCTGAATATGCCATCACACGCTAAACATACACAGGGTTAGAAAACTGATCAATGGAAAGAGAGGCTGAACTGACTGAGAGGAATTAAGATGACACAAAGCACTTTCACAGAAAGCTTTCTTCTGGATTTTACCTGAGGATATTTCTTTCTCCATATTCTAAGGATCTTTCCCAAATGTCTTTTCTCAGATTCCACAAAAACAGTGATTTCAAGCTGCTCAATCCAAAGAATGGTTTAACTCCTTGAGACGAATACACACATCGAAAGCAGTTGCTCAGTAACATTCTCTTCAGGTTTCATCGGAAGACGTTTCCTCGCTCGCCACAAGCCTCTGGGCATCACTGAATATCCCTTCACAGATTCTTCAAATTAGAGTTTAGAAACTGGACAACATAGAGTAAGCATTAACTCAGTGAAGTGAATGCACATATCAGAGAGCAGATCCCTGGAACGCTTCTTCATCGATTTTATTTCAGTACACCGCACTATTCTCCGTAGTCCTCAAGGCATTCCGAAATATCACTTTTTTGGTTTCACCAGAACAGTGTTCAAACACTGCCTTGTGAGAAAAGAGGTATAACTCCCTCAGTGGAATGCATACATCACAAAGTAGTTTCTCAGAAAGCTTCTATCCAGTTTCTATCTGAAGATATCTCCTCTTTCACCATAGGCCTGAATGTGCACCCAAATGTCCCTTCGCGGATCTGTGCCTGAGAGAGTTTCCAAACTGCGTAATATAATTAACGTTTTAACTATGTGAGATGAATAAATATATCTAACACAAAGCAGTTTCACAGAAATCTTCATTCAAGTTTTTGTCTGAGGATATTTCCTTTTTCACCGTAGTCATCGTTATACCCCTGAATATCTCTTGGTAGCTTTTTCTCCAAAAGGGATTCCGGAATCCTGTAGGGGAAGAAAGGCATATTTCTGTGATTGGAATGCGCACGTCACAGAGCAGCTTCTCAGAAATTTTCTGTCCAGTTTCTATCTGAAGTCGTTTCCTATCTCACCGTAAACCTCAAAGCGCTCCTGAATATCCCTTCGCAGAATAAACAAAATGAGTGTTATGATACAGTTCAATGAAAAGAGAAGCTGAACTGTGTGAGCAGAATTCACGTGACACAGAGCAGTTTCACAGAAAGCTTTCTTCTGGTTTCTCTCTGAGTTTATTTCTTTTTCAGGATATTCCTAAGAGCGTTTCCAAATGTTCTTTCTCAGATTCCTCAGAAACAGTGATTTCAAACTGCTCAATCCAAAGAATGATTTAACTCTATGAGATGAATACAAACATCTCAAAGGAGATTCGGAGGAAGCTCCTCCCCGATTTTCAAAGAAAGACATTTCCTTGCTTCACACAGGCCTCTGTTCGCCACTGACTATCCCTTCACAGAAACCTCAAAGACCGACACTCAAACTGGGCAGTGTAGAGTAAGATTTAACCCTGTGAAAAGAATGGACATGTCAGAAAGCAGTTTCTTCGAGTGCTTCTTTTTGTGCACTCTTAGAAACTGCTCTCTGACATATCCATTCTTTTTACGGGTTAAACTTACTCTACATTTCCCAGTTTGAAAGTCGGTCTTTGTGGGTTCTGCGAAGGGATAGTAAGTGGCGACCGGAGGTCAGTGTGAGGCAAGGAAATGTCTTCCATCAAAAATCGGTGGGAAGATTTCTGCGCAACATTTTTTTGATGTTTGTATACATCTCATAGAGTTAAATCATTCTTGGGATTGAGCAGTTTGAAATCACTGTTTCTTTATAATCTGAGAAAGGACATTTGGAAACGTTCTTTAGAATATCCTGAAAATGAAATAACCTCAGAGAGAAACCAGAAGGAAGCTTGCAGTGAAATTGCTCCATGTCACATGAATTTAGCTCACACAGTTAAGCTTCTCTTTTCATTTAGCTCTATCATAACAGTGTTTTTGTTTAGTCTGTGAAGGGATATTCTGGAGGGCTTTGAGGCTGACAGTGAGAAAGGAAACGTGTTCAGATTGAAACTGGAGAGAAACTTTCTGAGGAGCTGCTTTGTGATGTGTGATTTCCACTCACAGAAATATGCCTTTCTTCTCCTAGAGGATTCCCGAATCCCTTTTGGAGAAAAAGCTACCAAGACATATTCAGGAGTATAGCGACGAGTATGGTGAAAAAGGAAATAACCTCAGAAAAAAACTAGAACGAAGATTTCTGTTAAACTGCTTTGTGTTAGATATATTTATTCGTCTCACATAGTTAAAACTTTAATTATATTATGCAGGTTGGAAACTCCGTCATGCACAGAGAAGCGAAAGGACATTCGGGAGCACATTCAGGCCTAAGATATCTCCTAAGAGGAGATATCTTCAGATAAAAACTGGATATAAGCTTTCTGAAAACTAATTTGTGAGGTATGCTTTCAACTCAGGGAGTTATACCTCTCTTCTCACAAGGCAGAGTTTGAACACTGTTCCTGTGAAACTGAAAAAGTGATATTTCAGAACACATTGAGGACTATGGCGAATAGTGAAATATACTGAAATAAAAGTGAGGAAGAAGTGTTCCAACAATCTTCTCTCCCATATGTGCATTCACTTCACAGAGTTAATGCTTATTCTATGTTGCCAAGTTGTGAAACTCTGTCTTTGAAGAATCTGCGAAGGGATATTTAGTGACGCCCGGAGGCTTGTGGTGAGTGAGGATAAGTCTTCCGTTGAAACCTGCAGAGAAACGTTCTGAGCAACTGCTTTGTGATGTGTGTATTCGTCTCCTAGAGGTAAACCATTCTTTGGATTGAGCAGCTTGAAATCACTGTTTTTGTGGAATCTGAGGAAGAACATTTGGGAACAATCCTTAGAATATGGAGTAAGAACTATCCTCAGGTAACAGAAGGAAGCTTTCTTTGAAACTGCTCTCTATGTCGTCTTAATTCCTCTCACTCAGAGAAACCTCTCTTTTCATTGAGCAGTTTTCTAGCCCTCTGTATGTTTAGAGTGTGATGGGATGTTCAAGAGCACTGCCAGGCTAACGGTGAAAAAGGAAATATGTTCAGACTGAAACTGGAGAGAAACATTCCGAGGAACTGTTTTGTGACGTGTGCATTTCAGTCACAGTTTTATACGTTTTTTCTCATACAGCATTGAGGAAACCCTTTTGGAGGAACAGATACCAACTTATATTAGGGAGCATGTTGATGTCGATGGTGAAGAGGGAAATAGCCTCAGACAAAAACTGGAAAGAAGACATCTAGGAAACTACTCTGTGATATGTGTGATCATCTCACATAGATAAAGTTTTCTTTACATTAAGCAGCTTTGAAACTGCCACTGACACATCTGGACTATGCCACTGACAGATCTGGACTGTGGAGAAAAAGGAAATATCTTCAGATAAAAACTGCAAATAACTTTCTGTGAATCTGCTTTATGCTATGCTTATTCATCTCATATAGATGAAACATTCTTTACATTACGCAGCTTGGAAACTCCCTCATGGATGGATCTGAGAATGGATATTTGGGATCACATTCAGGCCTACGGTGAAAGAGGAAATATAGTCAGATAAAAACTGGAGGGAAGTTTTCTGAGAAACTGCTTGGTGATGTGTGCATTCCACTCAGGGGGTTATAACGTTCTTCTCATAAGGCACAGTTTGAACACTGTTCCTGTAAAACCAAAACAGTGATATTCGGAGCACTTTGAAGAATATGGCAAAAAGTGAAATGTCGTACAATAAAAAACAAAAAGAAACACTTGAAGAAACTGCTCACTGACATGTCCATTCCTTTCACAGGGTTAAAGCTTACTCTACATTTCCCAGTTTGAAAGTCGGTCTTTGAGGTTTCTGCGAAGGGATAGTAAGTGGCGACCGGAGTCCTGTGTGAGGCAAGGAAATGTCTTCCATCGAAAATCGGAGAGAAGCTTTCTGTGCAACTCTTCTGTGATGTTTGTATTCATCTTATAACGTTAAATTATTCTTGGGATTGAGGAGTTTGAAATCACTGTTTCTGTGGAATCTGAGAAAGGACAATTGGAAAGGCTCTTTAGAGTATCCTGAAAAAGAAATAACCTCAGAGAGAAAACAGAATGAAGCTTTCTGTGAAACTGCTCTGTGTCAGATGAATTCCGCTCACACAGTTAAGCTTCTCTTTTCATTGAGCTGTACAATAACATGGTTTTTGTTTAGTCTCCGAAGGGATATACTGGAGGTCTTTGAGTCTTATGGTGAGAAAGGAAACGTCTTCAGATAGAAACTGGAAAGAAACTTTCTGAGGAGCTGCTTTGTCACATGTGCATTCCACTCACAGAAATATACCTTTCTTCTCCTAGAGGATACTGGAATCCCTTTTGGAAAAAAAGCTACCAAGAGATATTTGGGACTATAGGGAGGTGTATGGTGAAAAAAGAATTATCATCAGACAAAACTGGAAAGAATATTTCCGTGAAAATGCTTCATGTTAGATATATTTATTCGTCTCACATAGTTAAAACTTTAATTATATTACCCAGTTTAGAAACTCCGTCATGCAGAAATCTGCGAAGGGCATTCGGGAGCACATTCAGGCCTACAGTGAAAGAGGAGATATCTTCAGATAAAAACTGAATAGAAGCTTTCTGAGAAACTACTTTGTGATGCATGCATCCCACTCAGGGAGTTATACCTCTTTTCTCACAATGCAGTGTTTGAACACTTTTCCTGAGAAACCAAAAAAGTGATTTTTCGGAACGCATTGAGGACTATGGTGAATAGTGAAATATACTGAAATAAAATCGAGGAAGAAGCTTTCTAATTATCTGCTCTCTGATATGTGCATTCACATCACAGGGTTAAGGCTTACTCTATGTTGCCCAGTTTCGAAACTCTGTCTTTGAAGAATCTGTGAAGGGAAATTGAGTGACGCCTGGAAGCGTGTGGTGAGCGAGGAAACGTGTTCCAATGAAACCTGCAGAGAAACGTTCTGAGCAACTGCTTTGCGATGTGTGTATTAGTCTCATATAGTTAAACCATTCTTTGGATTGAGCAGCTTGAAATCAGTGTGTTTGTGGAATCTGAGTAAGGACATTTGGGAACGTTCCTTAGAATATGGGGAGAGAAATATCCTCAGGTAAAATCCAGAAGGAATCTTTCTGTGAAACTGCTCTGTGTCGTCTTAATTCCTCTCACTCAGTTAAGCTTCTCATTTCATTAAGAAGTTTTCTAACCCTGTGTATGTTTAGCGTGTGATGGGATATTCGGGAGCACTTTGAGTCTTACGGTGAAAAGGAAATATGTTCAGACTGAAACTGGAGAGAAGCTATCAAAGGAACTGCTTTATGATGTGTACATTTCACTCACAGTATTTTACCTCTCCTCTCATACAGATTCGGGAAAACCCTTTTGGAGATACTGGTACCAAGTTATATTCAGGAGCATGTTGGTGCCGACGGTGAAAAGTGAAATAGTCTCAGACAAAAACTGGAAAGAAGCTTTCTGGGAAACTACTCTGTGATATGTGTAATCATCTCACATAGATACAGCTTTCTTTTTGTTACACAGCTTGGAAACTGTCATGGACGGATCCACAAAGGGACTTTCGGGAGCACATTCTGGTCTATGGTGAAAAAGCAAATATCTTCAGATACAAACGGGAAAGAAATTTTTTGTGAATCTGCTTTTTGCTATATTTATTCATCTCACATAGATGAAGCATACTTTACATTACACAGCTTGGAAACTCCCTCATGGATGGATCCGTGAAGGGATATTTGGGATTATATTGAGGCCTATGTTGAAATAGCAAATATAGTCAGATAAAAACTGGAGAGAAGCTTTCTGAGAAACTGCTTGGTGATGTGCGCATTCCACTCAGGTAGTTATAACTTTCTTCTCATAAGGCACAGTTTGAACACTGTTCCTGTAAAACCGAAAGAGTGATATTCGGAGCACATTGAAGACTATGGCAAAAAGTGAAATGTCGTCCAATAAAAAACAGAGAGAAGCTCTCGAAGAAACTGCTCTCTGACATGTCCATTCTTTTCAAAACGTTAAAACTTTCTCTATATTTGTCAGTTTTAAAGGTGGTGTATGTGGGTTCTGTTAAGGGATAGGAAGTGGCAACCGGAGGCCTGTGTTGAGCAAAGAAATGTCTTCCATCAAAAATTGGAGAGAAGCTTTATGCTCAACTCTTTTGTGATGTTTGTATTCATCTCTTAGAGTTAAATCGTTTTTTGGATTAAGCAGTTTGAAATCACTGTTTAAGTGGAATCTGAGAAAGAACATTGGGAAACACTCCTTAGAATGTCCTGAAAAAGAAATAACCTCAGAGAGAGCCCAGAAGGAAGCTTTCTCTGAAACTGCTCTGTGTCACGTGAATTCTGCTCACACAGTTAAGCTTCTCTTTTCATTGAGCTGTATCATAACACTGTTTTTGTTTAGTCTGCAAAGGGATACTCTGGAGGGCTTTGAGTCTTATGGTGAGAAAGGAAACCACTTCAGATAGAGACTGGAGAGAAGCTTTCTGAGGAGCTTCTTTGTGACGTGTGCATTCCACTCACAGAAATGTACCTTTCTTCACCTAGAGGATTACGGAATCCTTTTTGGAGAAAAAGCTACAAAGAGATATTCGGGAGTAGAGTGATGACTATGATGAAAAAGGAAATATCCTCAGACAAATACTGGAAAGAAGATTTCTGTGAATCTGCTTTGTTTTAGATATATTCATTCGTCTCTCATAGTTAAAATGATAATTATATTACACAGTTTTGAAACTCCGTCATGCCCAGATTCATGAAGGGACATTCGGGAGCACATTCAGGCCTACTGTGAAAGACAAGATATCTTCAGATAAACACAGGATGGAAGCTTTCTGAGAAACTATTTTGTGATGTATGCATTCCACTCAGAAAGTTATACCTATTTTCCTACAAGGCAGTGTTTGAACACTGTTCCTGTGAAACCGAAAAAGTGATATTTCTGAACGCATTGAGGAGTATGGTGAATAGTGAAATATACTGAAATAAAATCGAGGAAGAAACGTTCCAAGAATCTTCTCTCTGATACGTGCATTCACTTCACACTGTTAATGCTGACTCTATGTTGTCCAGTTTCGAAAGTCTCTCTTTGAAGGATCTATGAAGGGATATTTAGTGACGTCCGGAAGCTTGTGGTGAGCGAAGAAACGCCTTCCGATGAAATCTGCAGAGAAACGTTCAGAGCAACTGCTTTGTGATGTGTGTATACATCTCATAGAGTTAAACCATTCTTTGGATTGAGCAGCTTGAAATCACTGTTTTTATGGAATCTGAGGAAGGACTTTTGGAAACTATCCTTAGAATATGGGAAAAGAAATATCCTCAGGTAAAATCCAGAAGGAAGCTTTCTGTGAAACTACTCTGTGTCGTCATAATTCCTGTTGCTCATTTAAGCCTCTCTTTTCATTGAGCAGTTTTCTAACCCTGTGTATGTTTAGCCTGTGATGGGATATTCAGGAGCACTTTTAGGCTAATGGTGAAAAAGGCAATATGTTCAGACCAAAACTGGAGAGAAGCTTTCTGAGGAAATTCTTTGTGACCTGTGCATTCCAGTCACCGTGTTATCCCTCTCTTCTCATACTGCGTCGGGGAAACCTTTTTGGAGAAACAGGTACCAGGTGATATACGGGAGCATGTTGATGCCTATGGTGAAAAGGGAAATAGCCTCAGACAAAAACTGGAAAGAAGCTTTCTAGGAAACAACTCTGTGATATGTGTAATCATCTCACATACATAAAGCTTTCTTTACATTACGCAGCTTGGAAACTGTCATGGACGGATCCACGAAGGGACCTTCGGGAGCACATTCTGGACTATGGTGAGAAAGGAAATATCTTTAGATAAAAATTTGAAAGAAGCATTCTGAGAATCAGCTTTTTGCTATGTTTATTCATCTCACATAGATGAAGCTTTCTTTACATTACGCAGCTTTGAAATTCCCTCATGGATGGATCCATGAAGGGATATTTGGGATCACATTTGGGCCTATGGTGAAGTACGAAATATAGTCAGATAAAAACTGGAGAGAGGCTTTCTGAGAAACTGCTTCATGATATGTGCATTCCACTCAGGTAGTTATAACTTTCTTCTCATAAGGCACAGTTTGAACACTGTTCCTGTAAAACCAAAAGAGTGATATTTGGAGCACATTGAAGACTATGGCAAAAAGTGAATTGTCGTCCAATAAAATAGAGAAAGAAGCACTCAAAGAAGCTGCTCTCTGACATGTCCATACTTTCCTCCGTGTTAAAGCTTACTCTACGTTTACCCATTTGAATGTCGGTTTTGAGGTTTCTGCGAAGGGATAGTAAGTGGCAACCAGAGGCCTGGGTCGAGCAAGGAAATGTCTTCCATCAAAAATCAGAGAAAATCTTTCTGTGCAACTTTTTTGTGATATTTGTATTCATCTCATAGTGTTAAATCACTCTTTAGATTGAGCAGTTGGAAACCACTGTTTCTGTGATGTCTGAGAAAGGACATTTGGAAACACTCTTTAGAATATCCTAAAAAAGAAATAACGTCAGAGAGAAACCAGACGGAACTTTCTGTAAAACTGCTCTGTGTCACGTGAATTCTTCTCACACAGTTAAGCTTCTCTTTCCAATGCGCAGTATCATAATACTCTTATTGTTTAGTCTGCAAAGGGATATTGTGGAGCCCTTTGAGGCTTATGGTGATAAAGGAAACATCTTTAGATAGAAAGTGGAGAGAAGCTTTTTGAGGAGCTGCTTTGTCACATGTGCATTCCACTCACAGAAATATACCTTTCTTCTCATAGAGGATTCTGGAATGCCTTTTGGAGAAAAAGCTACCAAGAGACATTCAGGGGTATAGGGATGGCTATGAAGAAAAAGGAAATATCCTAGGAAAAAAAGTGGAAAGAAGATTTCTGTGAAACTCCTTTGTGTTAGATTTATTTTTTGCTTCACATAGTTAAAACTGTTTTTATAGTACGCAGTTTGGAAACTCCGTCATGCACGGATCTGCGAAGGGACATTCAGGAGCACATTCAGGCCTACGGGTAAAGAGAAGATATCTTGAGATAAAAACTGGATAGAAGCTTGCTGAGTAACCAATTTGTGATGTATGCATTCCACTCAGGGAGTTATTCCTCTTTTCTCCCAACAGAGTGTTTGAACACTATTCCTGAGAAACTGAAAAGGTGATATTTCGGTTCGCATTGAGGACTATGGCGAGTAGTGAAATATGCTGAAATAAAATCGAGGAAGAAGCGTTCCAAGAATCTGCTCTCTGATATGTGCACTTACTTCACAGAGTTAATGCTTACTCTATGTTGCCCAGTTTCGAAACTTTGTCTTTGAAGAATCTGTGAAGGGATGTTTAGTGACGCCGGGAGGCTTGTGATTAGCAAGGAAACGTCTTCTGATGAAACCGCAGAGAAATGTTATGAGCAACTGTTTTGCGATGTGTTTATTCGTTCCTAGAGTTAAAGCGTTCTTTGGATTGAGCAGCTTGAAATCACTGTTTTTTTTTTTTTTGGCATCTGAGGAAGTGTATTTGGGAATGATCCTTAAAATATGGAGAAAGAAATATCCTCAGGAAAATCCAGCAGGAAGCTTTCTGTGAAACTGCTCTGTGTTGTCTTAATTCATCTTGCTCAGTAGAGCTTCTCATTTTGCTGAGCAATTTTCTAACCATGTGTGTGTTTAGCATGTGATGGGATACTCGGGAGCACTTTGAGGCTTACGGTGAAAAATGAAATATGTTCAGACCGAAACTGGAGAGAAGCTTTCCAAGGAACTGCTTTTTGAAGTGTGCATTCCACTCACAGTGTTATAACTCTCTTCTCATACAGCGTCAGGGAAACCCTTTTGGTGATACAGATACCAAGTGCTATTCAGGAGCATTTTGATGCCGAAGGTGAAAAGGGAAATATCCTCTCACAAAAATTGGAAAGAAGATTTCTAGGAAACTACTCTGTGATATGTGTATTCATCTCACAGAGCTAAAGCTTTCTTTACATTACACAGCTTGGAAAATGTCATGGACAGTTCCACGAAGGGATCATTGTGAGCACATTCAGGACTATGGTGAAAATGGAAATATCTTCAGAAGAAAACTGGAAAGAAGCTTTCTGTGAATCTGCTTTTTGCTATGTTTAATCACCTCACATAGCTGAAACTTTCTTTACATTACACAGCTTGGAAACTTTCTCGTGGATGGATCCGTGATGGGATATTTGGGATCACATTCGAGCCTATGGTGAAATAGGATATATAGTTAGATAAAAACTGGAGAGATGCTTTCTGAGAAACTGCCTGGTGATGTGTGCATTCCACTCAGGCAGTTATAACTTTCTTCTCATATGGCACAGTTTGAACTCTGTTCCTGTAAAACCAAAAGAGTGATATTCGCAGCACATTGAATACTACAGCAAAAAGTCAAATGTCGCCTAATAAAAATATAAAGAAGCTCTAGAAGAAGCTGGTCTCTGATATGTCCATTCTTTTCACGGAGTTAAAGCTTCCTCTACATTTCCCTGTTTGAAAGTCGGTCTTTGAGGTTCCTGCGAAGGGATAATAAGTGGCAACCGGAATCCTGTGTCGAGCAAGGAAATGTCTTTCATTGAAAATCGGAGAGAATCTTTCTGTGCAACTCTTTTTTGATGTTTGTATTCATCTCATAGCGTTATATGATTCTTTGGATTCAGCAGTTTGAAATCACTGTTTCTGTGGAAAATGAGAAAGGACATCTGGAAATGCTCTTTAGAATATGTTGAAAATGGAGTAACCTCAGAGACAACCAGAAGGAAGCTTTCTGTGAAACTGCTCTGTGTCACGTGAATTCTGCTCAAACAGATAAGCTTCACTTTTCATAGAGCAGTATCATAACACAGTTTTTGTTTAGTCTGCAAAGGGATATTCTGGAACACTTTTAGTCTTATGGTGAGAAAGGAAACGTCTTTAAATAGAAACTGGCAAGAAGGTTTTTGGGGAGCTGCTTTCTGACATGTGCGTTCCACTCACAGAAATACACCTTTCTTCTCATATAGGATTCCGGAATCCCTTGTGGAGAGAAAGCTACCAGGAGATATTCAGGAGTATGGGGAGGGCAATGGTGAAAAAAGAAATAACCTCAGAGAAAAACTGGAAAAGAAGATTTCTTTGAAAGTGTTTTGTATTAGATATATTTATTCATCTTGTATAGTTAAAATTTTTCTTGTATTATGCAGTTTGGAAACTCCGTCATGCATGGATCCACGAAGGAACATTCGGGAGAACATTTAGGCCTATGGTGAAAGAGGAGATATCTTCAGATAAAAACTGGATAGAAGCTTCCTGAGAAACTACTTTGTGATGTATGCATTCCACTCAGGGAGTGATACCTCTTTTCTCACAAGGCAATGTTTGAACACTGTACCTGTGAAACCCAAAAAGTGATATTTCGGTTCACATTGAGGACTATGGTGAATAGTGAAATATACTGAAATAAAATCGAGGAAGAAGCGTTCCAAGAATCTGCTCTATGATATGTGCATTCACTTCACAGAGTTAATGCTTACTCTATGTTGCCCACTTTCAAAACTCTGTCTTTGAAGAATCTGTGAAAAAATATTTAATGACGCCGGGAGGCTTGTTTTGAGCAAGGTAACGTTTTCTGATGAAACTTGCAGAGAAACTTTCTGATCAACTGCTTTGTGATGTGTGTATTCGTCTCAAAGAGTTAAACAATTCTTTGAATTGAGCAGCTTGAAATCACACTTTTTGTGGCATCTGAGGAAGGACATTTGGGAATGATCCTTAGAATATGGAGAAAGAAATATCCTCCTGAATAATCCAGTAGGAAACTTTCTGTGAAACTGCCCCATGTCATCTTCATTCCTCTCACTCAGTTAAGCCTGTCTTTTCATTGAGCAGTTTTCTAACCCTGTGTATGTTTAGCGTGTGCTGGAATATTCGGGAGCACTTTGAGGCTAATGGTGAAAAAGGAAATATGTTCAGACCGAAACTGGAGAGAAGCTTTCTGAGGAACTGCTTTGTGATGTGTGCATTCCAGTTACAGTGTTATACCTCTCTTCTCATACAGCGTTGGGGAAACCCTTTTGGAGAAACAGGTACCAGGTGGTATTCGGGAGCATGTTGATGCCGATGGTGAAAGGGAAATAGCCTCATATAAAAACTGGAAATAAGCTTTCTAAGAAACTACTCTGTGATATCTGTGATCATCTCACATAGATAAAGCTTCCCTTACATTACACAGCTTGGAAACTGTCATGAACTGATCCACGAAGTACCTTTGGGAGCACAGTCTGGAGTATGGTGAAGAAGGAAATATCTTCAAATAAAAACTGGAAAGAAGCTTTCTGTGAATCTGCTTTTTGCTATGTTTATTCATGTCACATAGATGAAGCTTTCTTTTTATTATGCAGCGTGGAAACTCCCTCGTGGATGGATCCGCGAATGGATATTTGGGATCACATTCAGGCCTATGGTGAAACAGAAAATGTAGTCAGATAAAAACTGGAGAGAAGCTTGGTGATGTGTGCATTCCACTCAGGGAGTTGTAACTTTCTTCTCATAAGGCACAGTTAGTACAGTGTTCCTGTAAAACCCAAAGAGTGATATTCAGAGCACATTGAAGAATATGGCAAAAAGTGAAATGTCGTCAAATATAAAACAGAAAGAAGCACTGGAAGAAATTGCTCTCTGACATATCCATTCATTTCACAGCGTTAAACTTTACTCTATATTTCTCAGTTTGAAATTCTGTGTTTGAGGGTTCTGTAAAGGGATGGTAAGTGACAACCAGAGGCCTGTGTGAGTAAAGGAAATGTGTTCCATCGAAAATTGGAGAGAAGCTTTCTGCACAACCCTTTTGTGATGTTTATATTCATCTCATAGAGTTAAATTATTCTTTGGATTGAGCAGTTTGAAATCACTGTTTAAGTGGAATCTGAGAAAGGACATTTGGAAACGCTCTTTAGAATATCCTGAAAAAGAAATAACCTCAGAGAGAAACCAGAAGGAAGCTTTCTGTGAAACTGCTCTGTGTCATGTGAATTCCACTCACACAGTTAAGCTTCTCTTTTCATTGAGCTGTATCATAACACTCTTTTTGTTTAGTCTGCGAAGGGATATTCTTGAGGGCTTTGAGTCTTACGGTGAGAAAGGAAACGTCTTCAGATAGAAATTGGAGAGAAGATTTTTGAGAAGCTGCTTTTTGACGTGTGCATTCCAGTCACAGAAATATACTTTTCTTCTCCTAGAGGATTCCGGAATCACTTTTGGAGAAAAAGGTACCAAGACATATTCGGGAGTATAGTGACGACTATGGCGAAAAAGGAAATATGCTCACACAAAAACTGGAAAGAAGATTTCTGTGAAACTGCTTTGTGTTAGATATATTTAATTCACTCCCATAGTTAAAACTTTAATTATATTACACAGTTTGGAAAGTGTGTCATGCACGAATCCACTAATGGATATTCGGGAGCACATTCAGGCTTACGTTGAAAGAGGAGCCATTTTCAGATTAAAACTGGATAGAAGCTTTCTGAGAAACTACTTTGTGATGTATGCATTCCACTCAGGGAGTTATACCTCTTTTCTCACAAGGCAGTGTTTGAACACTGTTCCTGTGTATCCTAAAAAGTGATATTTCAAAACGCATTGAGAACCATGGCGAATAGTGAAATATACTGAAATAAAATTGATGAAGAAGCATTCCAAGAATCTGCTGTCTGATATGTGCATTCTCTTCACAGAGTTAATGCTTACTTTATGTTGCCCAGCTTCGAAGATCTTTGAATAATCTGTGAAGGGATATTTAGTGATGCACGGAGGCTTGTGGTGAGCCAGGAAACGTCTTCCGACAAAACATGCAGACAATCGTTCTGAGCAACTCCTTTGCAATGTGTATATTCGTCTCCTAGAGTTAAACCATTCTTTGGATTGAGCAGCTTGAAAGTACTGTTTTTGTGGAATCTGAGGAAGGACATTTGGGAACGATCCTTAGTATATGGAGAAAGAAATATTCTCAGGTAAAATCCAGAGGGAAGCTTTCTGTGAAACTGCTCTGTGTCGTCTTAATTCCTCTCACTCAGGTAAGCCTCTCTTTTCATAGAGCAGTTTTCTGTCCCTGTGTATATTTAGCTTGTGATGGGATATTCGGGAGCACTTTGAGTCTAACAGTGAAAAAGGAAATATGTTCAGAACGAAAATGGAGAGAAGCTTTCTGAGGAACTGCTTTGTGTCATGTGCATTCCAGTCACAGAAATATGCCTTTCTTCTCCTAGAGGATTCCAGAATCCCTTTTGGAGAAAAAGCTACCAAGACATATTCGGGAGTATAGCGATGACTATGGTGAAAAAGGAAATATCCTCAGACAAAAACTGGAAAGAAGATTTCTGTGAAACTGCTTTGTGTTAGATTTATTTATTCGTCTCTCATAGTTAAAATGATAATGATATTACACAGTTTTGAAACTCCGTCATGCCCAGATTCGTGAAGGGACATTCGGGAGCACATTCAGGCCTACTGTGAAAGACAAGATATCTTCAGATAAACACAGGATAGAAGCTTTCTGAGAAACTATTTTGTGATGTATGCATTCCACTCAGGGAATTATACCTCTTTTCTCACAAGGCTGTGTTTGAACTCTGTTCCTGTGAAACTGAAAGAGTGATATTTCGGAACACATTGAGGACTATGGTGAATAGTTAAATATACTGAAATAAAATCAAGTAAGAAGCGTTCCAAGAATCTACTCTCTGATATGTGCATTCACTTCACATATTTAATGCTTAATCTATGTTGCCCAGTTTCGATACTCTGTCTTTCAATAATCTGTGAAGTGATATTTAGTGAAACCTGGAGGCTTGTGGTGAGCGAGGAAATGTCTTCCGATGAATCCTGCAGAGAAACGTTCTGAGCAACTGCTTTGCGATGTGTGTATTCGTCTCATAGAGTTAAACCATTCTTTGGATTGAGCAGCTTGAAATCACTGTTTTTGTGGAAACTGAGGAAGAACATTTGGTAATGATCCTTAGAATACGGAGAAAGAAATATCCTCAGGTAAAATCCAGAAGGAAGCTTTCTGTGAAACTGCTCTCTGTGTCATCTTAATTCCTCTGACTCAGTTAAGCCTCTCTTTTCATTGAGCAGTTTTCTAGCCCTCTGTATGTTTAGCGTGTGATGGGATATTCGGGAGCACTTTGAGGCTAATGGTGAAAAAGGAAATATGTTAGACCGAAACTGGAGAGAAGCTTTCCGAGGAACTGCTTTGTGACGTGTGCATTCCAGTCACAGTTTTATACCTCCCTTCTCATACAGCATCGGGCAGACCCTTTTGGAGAAACAGGTACCAAGTGATATTCGGGAGCATGTTGATGCTGATGGTGAAAAGGGAAATAGCCTCAGACAAAAACTGGAAATAAGACTTCTAGGATACCACTCTGTGATACTTATAATCATCTCACACAGATAAAGCTTTCTTTACATTATGCAGCTTGGATACTATCATGGACAGATCCACGAAGGGACCTTTGTTGGCACCTTCTGGATTATGGAGAAAAAGGAAATATCTTCAGATAAAAACTGCAAAGAAGGTTTCTGTGAATCTGCTTTTTGCTATGTTTATTCATCTCACATAGATGAAACATTCTTTACATTATGCAGCTTGGAAACTCCTGCGTGGATGGATCTGCGAATGGATATTAGGGACCACGTTCGGGCCTACAGTGAAAGAGGAAATATAGTCAGATAAAAACTGGAGGGAAGTTTTCTGAGAAGCTGCTTGGTGATATGTGCATTCCACTCAGGGTGTTATAACTTTCTTCTCATAAGGCACAGTTTGAACACTGTACCTGTGAAAACAAAAGAGTGATATTCAGGGCACATTGAAGACTATGGCAAAAAGTGAAATGTCGTGCAATAAAAAACAGAAAGAAGCACTCGAAGAAACTGCTGTCTGACATGTCCATTATTTTCACAGGGTTAAAGCTTACTCTTCATTTCCCAGTTTGAAAGTCAGTCTTTGAGGTTTCAGGGAAGGTATTGTAAGTGGCAACCGGAGGTCTGTGTGAGGCAAGGAAATGTCTTCCATCGAAAATCGGAGAGAAGCTTTCTGTGCAACTCTTTTGTGATGTTTGTATTCATCTCATAGCATTAAATTATTCTTGGGATTGAGCAGTTTGAAATCACTGTTTCTGTGGAATCTGAGAAAGGACATTTGGAAATGCTCTTCAGAATATCCTGAAAAAAAAAAAAATAACATCAGAGAGAAACCAGAAGGAATCTTTCTGTGAAACTGCTCTGTGTCATGTGAATTCCACTCACATAGTTAAGCTTCTCTTTTCATTGAGCTGTATCATAACACTCTTTTTGTTTAATCTGTGAAGTGATATTCTGGAGGGCTTTGAGGCTTATGGTGAGAAAGGAAACCTCTTCAGATAGAGACTGGAGAGAAGCTTTCTGAGGAGCTGCTTTGTGATGTGTGCATTCCACTGATAGAAATATACCTTTCTTCTTCTAGAGGATTCCGGAATCCCTTTTGTAGAAAAAGCTACCAAGAGATATTCGGGAGTATAGTGACGACTATGGTGAAGGAGGAAATATCTTTAGACAAAAATTGCAAAGAAGATTTCTGTGAAACTGCTTTGTGTTAGATATATTCACTTGTCTCGCATAGTTAAAACTCTAATTATATTATGCAGTTTGGAATCTCTGTCATGCACAAATCTGCGAAGCAGCATTCAGGAGCACATTCAGGCCTACTGTGAAAAAGGAGATAACTTCAGATAAAAACTGGATAGAAGCTTTCTGAAAAAGTACTTTGTGATGTATGCATTCCACTCAGGGACTTATGCCTCTTTTCTTACAAAGCAGTGTTTGAACACTGTTCCTGTGAAACTGAAAAAGAGATATTTCAGAATGCATTGGGTACTAAGGCGAGTAGTGAAATATACTGAAATAAAATTGAGGAAGAAGCGTTCCAAGAATCTGTTCTCTGATATGTGCATTCACGTCTCAGAGTTAAGGCTTACTCTATGTTGCCCAGTTTCGAAACTCTGTCTTTGAAGAATCTGTGAAAAAATATTTATTGATGCCGGGAGGCTTGTGGTGAGTGAGGAAATGTGTTCCGATGAAACCTGCAGAGAAACGTTCTGAGCAACTGCTTTGCGATGTGTGTATTCATCTCATAGAATTAAACCATTCTTTGGATTGAGCAGCTTGAAATCACTGTTTTTTTCACATCTGAATAAGCACATTTGGGAACGATCCTTAGAATATGGAGAGAAAAATATCATCAGGTAAAATCCAGAATGAAACTTTTGTGAAACTGCTCTGTGTTGTCTTAATTCCACTCACTCAGATAAGCCTCTTTTTTAATTGAGCAGCTTTCTAGCCCTGTGTATGTTTAGTGTGTGATGAGATATTTTAGAGCACTTGGACGCTAACGGTGAAAAAAGAAATATGTTCAGACAGAAACTGGAGAGAAGCTTTCAGACGAACTGCTTTGTGACGTGTGCATTGCAGTCACAGTGTTATACCTCTCTTCTCATACAGCATCGGGGAAACCCTTTTGGAGAAACAGGTACCAAGTGATATTCGGGAGCATGTTAATGCCGATGGTGAAAAGGGAAATAGCCTCAGAGAAAAACGGGAAAGAAGCTTTCTCAGAAACTACCCTGTGATATGTGTAATCATTTCACATAGAGAAAGCTTTCTTAACATTACACAGCTTGGAAACTGTCATGGCCGGATCCACAAAGGGACCTCAGGAGCACATTCAGGACTATGGTGAAAAAAGAAATATCTTCACATTAAGCCTGTAAAGAAGCTTTCTGTGAATCTATTTTTTCCTATGTTTATTCATCTCACTTAGATGAAGCTTCCCTTATATTATGCAGCTTGGAACTCCCTCGTGGATGGATACACGAAGGAATATTTGAGATCACATTCAGGTCTATGGTGAAATAGAAAATATAGTCAGATAAAAACTGGAGAGAAGCTTTCTGAGAAACTGCTTGGTGACGTGTGCACTCCACTCAGGTAGTTGTAACTTTCTTCTCATAAGGCACAGTTTGAACACTGTTCCTGTAAAACCAAAACAGTGATATTCGAAGCACATTGAAGACTATGGCGAAAAGTGAAATGTCGTCCAATTAAAAACAGAAAAAAGCACTCGAAAAACCTGCTCTCTGACATGTCCATTCTTTTCACAGGGTGAAACCTTACTATACAGTTCCCAGGTGAATGTCGGTCTTTGAGGTTTCTGCGAATGGATATTAACTGGCAACCAGTGGCCTGTGTGAGGCAAGGAAATGTCTTCCATTGAAAATCGGAGACAAGCATTCCACCCAACATTTTGTGATTTTTGTATTCATCTCATAGCATTAAATCATTCTTTGGATTGAGTAGTTTGAAATCACTGTTTCTGTGGAATCTGAGAAAGGATATTTGAAAACGCTCTTTAGAATATCCTGAAAAAGAAATAACCTCAGAGAGTAACCAGAAGAAAGCCTTCTGTGAAACTGCTCGGTGTCACGTGAATTCCGCTCACACAGTTCAGCTTCTCTTTTCATTGAGCTGTATCATAACACTGTTTTTGTTTAGTCTGTGAATGATATTCTGAAGGGCTTTGAGGCTTACAATGAGAAAGGAAACGTCTTCAGATAGAAACTGGAGAGAAGCTTTCTGAGGAGCCGCTTCATGACGTGTGCATTCCACTCACAGAAATATACCTTTTTTCTCCTAGAGGATTCGGGAATTCCTTTTGGGGTAATGGCTACCAAGAGATATTCGGGAGTATAGTGATGAATGTGGTGAAAAAGGAAATATCCTTAGACAAAAACTGGAAAGAAGATGTCTGTGAAGCTGCTTTGTGTTAGATATATTTATTCATCCCGCATAGTTAAATCTTTAATTATATTACGCAGTTTGGAAACTCCTTCATGCACATATCTGTGAAGGGACGTGTGGGAGCACATTCAGGCCTACGATGAAAGAGGAGATATCTTCAGATTAAAAGTGAAGAGAAGCTTTCTGAGTAACTACTTTGAGATGTATGCATTCCACTCAGGGAGTTATACCTATTTTCTCACAAGGCAGTGGTTGAACACTGTTCCTGTGAAACCGAAAATGTGATATTTTGGAACGCATTGAGGACTATGGCCAATAGTGAAATATACTGAAATAAAATCGAGAAAAAAGCGTTCCTAGAATCTGCTCTGTGATATGTGCATTCACTTCACAGAGTTAATGCTTACTCTATGTTGCCCAGTTTCGGAGCTCTGTCTTTGAAGAATCTGTGAAGGGATATTTAGTGACGTCCGGAGGCTTGCTGTGAGCGAGGAAATGTCTTCCGATGAAACCTGCAGAGAAACGTTCTGAGCAACTGCTTTGTGATGTGTGTATTCGTCTCCTAGAGTTAAACCGTTCTTTGGAATGAGGAGCTTGAAATCACGGTTTTCGTGGAATCTGAGGAAGGACATTTGGGAACGATCCTTAGAATATGGGAAAGAAATATCCTCAGGTAAAAACCAGATGGAACCTTTCTGTGAAAGTGCTCTGTGTCGTCTTAATTCCTCTCACTCAGATAAGCCTCTCTTTTCATAGAGCAGTTTTCTGTCCCTGTGTATGTTTAGCGTGTGATAGGATATCCGGACCACTTTGAGTCTAACGGTGAAAAAGGAAATATGTTCGACCGAAACTGGAGAGAAGCTTTCCGAGGAAATGCTTTGTGATGTGTGCATTCCAGTCACAGTTTTATACCTCTCTTCTCATACAGCATTGGGAAAACCCTTTTGGATAAACAGGTACCAAGTGATATTCGGGAACATGTTGATGTCGATGGTGAAAAGGGAAAGAGCCTAAGACAAAAACTAAAAAGACGCTTTCTAGGAAACTACTCCATGATATGTGTAATCATCTCACATAGAAAACCGTTCTTTACATTACGCACCTTGGAAACTGTCATAGACAGATCCATGAAGGAACCTTTGGGAGCACATGCAGGACTATGGTGAAAAAGGAAATATCTTCAGATAAAAATGGGAAAGAAGCTTTCTGTGAATCTGATTTTTGCTATGTTTATTCATCTCATAGAGATTAAGCTTTCTTTCCATTACGCAGCTTGGAAAGTCCCTCATGGTTGGATCCGTGAAAGGATATTTGGGAACACATGTGGGCCAACAGCGAAATAGGAAATATCGTCAGATAAAAACTGGAGAGAAGCTTTCTGAGAAACTGCTTCATGATGTGAGCATTATACTCAGGGAATTATAACTTTCTTCTCATAAGACACAGTTTGAACACTGTTCCTGTAAAACCAAAAGAGTGGTATTAAGAGCACATTGAAGACTATGGCAAAAAGTGAAATGTTATCGAATGAAAAGGAGAAAGAAGCACTCAAAGAAACTGCTCTCTGACATGTCCATTCTTTTCACAGGGTTAAAGCTTCCTTTACATTTCCCGGTTTGAAAGTCAGTATTTGGGGGTTCTGCGAAGGGATAGTAAGTGGCAACCAGAGGCCGGTGTCGAGCAAGGAAATGTCTTCCATCAAAAATTGGAGAGAAGCTTTCTGCGCAACTGTTTTGTGATGTTTGCATTCATCTCATAGAGTTAAATCATTCTTTGTATTGAGCAGTTTGAAATCACTGTTTCTGTGGAATCTGAGAAAGGACATTTGGAAATGCTCTTTAGAATATCCTGAAAAAGAAATGACCTCAGACAGAAACCAGAAGGAAGCTTTCTGTATAACTGCTCTGAGTCACGTAAATTCTGCTCACACAGTTAAGATACTCTTTTCATTGAGCAGTATTATAACACTGTTTTTGTTTAGTCTGGGAAGGGATATTCAAAAGCGCTTTGAGGCTTATGGTGAGAAACGAAACAACTTCAGATAGAAACTGGAGAGAAGATTTCTGAGGAGCTCTTTGTGACGTGTGCATTCCACTCACAGAAACTCATCTTTCTTCTCCTAGAGGATTCCAGAATCGCTTTTGGTGAAAAAGCTACCGAGAGATATTCAGGAGTATAGTTAAGAGCATGGTGCAAAAGGAATATCCTCAGACAAAAACTGGAAAGAAGATTTCTGTGAAACTGCTGTGTTTTAGATATATTTATTCGTCTCGCATAGTTATATCTTTAATCATTTTAAGCAGTTTTAAATCTCCATCATGCAAGATCTGCAAAGGGACATTTGGGAGCACATTCAGTCCTACGGTGAAAGAGGATATATGTTCAGATAAAAACTGGATAGAAGCTTTCTGAGAAAGTACATTGTCATGTATGCATTCCACTCAGGAAGTTATACCTCTTTTCTAAAAGGTCAGTGTTTGAATACTGTTCCTGTGAAACTGAAAAAGTGATACTTTGGAACACAGTGAGGACTATGACGAAAATGAAATATGCTGAAATAAAATCGAGGAAGAAGTGTTCCAAGAATCTGCTCTCTGATATGTGCATTCACTTCACACTGTTAATGCTGACTCTATGTTGCCCAGTTTCGAAACTCTGTCTTTGAAGAATCTGTGAAGGGATATTTAGTGACTCCTGGAGGATTTTGGTGAGCGAGGAAACGTCTTCCAGTGAAAACAGCAGGGCAACTGCTTTGTGATGTGTGTATTCGTCTCCTAGAGTTAATCCGTTCTTTGGATTGAGCAGCTTGAAATCACTGTTTTTGTGAAATCTGAGGAAGAACATTTTTGAACGATCCTTAGAATATGGAGAAAGAAGTATCCTCAGGTAAAATCCAGAAGGATGCTTTCTGTGAAAATGCTCTTTGTCGTCTTAATTCCTCTTACTCAGATAAGCCTCTCTTTTCATTGAGCAATTCTCTAGCCCTGTGTATGTTTAGCGTGTGATGGGATATTCGGAAGCACTTTGAGGCAAACGGTCAAAAAGGCAATATGTTCAGACCGAAACTGGAGAGAAGCTTTCCGAGGAAATTCTTTGTGACCTGTGCATTCCAGTCACCTTGTTATCCCTCTCTTCTCATACTGCGTTGGGGAAACCCTTTTGGAGAAACCGCTACGAAGTGATATTCGGGAGCATGTTGATGCAGTTGGTGAAAACGGAAATACCGTAAGACAAAAACTGGAAAGAAGCTTTCTAGGAAACTACTCTGTGATATGTGTAATCATCTCACATACATAAAGCTTTCTTTACATTACACAGCTTGGAAAATGTCATGGATGGAACCAAGATGGGACATTCGGGAGCACATTCTGGACTATGGTGAAAAAGGAAATGTCTTCAGATAAAAACTGGAAAGAAGCTTTCTCTGAATCTGCTTTTTCCTATGTATATTCATCTCACATCGATGAAGATTTCTTTACATTACAGAGCTTGGAAACTTGCTCGTGGATGGATCCGGGAAGGGATATGTGGGATCCCATTCGGGCCTATGGTGAAATAGGAAATATAGTCAGATAAAAGATAGAAACTTTCTGAGAAACTGCTTGGTGATGTGTGCATTCCACTCAGGGAGTTATAACTTTCTTCTCATAAGGCAGAGTTTGAGCACTGTTCCTGTAAAACCAAAAGAGTGATATTCGGAGCACATTGAAGACTATGGCAAAATGTGAATTGTCGTCCAATGAAAAACAGAAAGAAACACTCAAAGAAACTGCTCTCTGACATGTCCATTCTTTTCACAGGGTTAAAGCTTTCTCTAAGTTTCCCAGTTTTAAAGTCGGTCTTTGAGGGTTCTGTGAAAGGATAGTAGGTGGCGACCTGGGGCCTGTGTGAGGCAAGGAAACGTCTTCCTTCGAACATCAGAGAGAAGTTTCTTTGTAACTCTTTTGTGATGTTTGTATTCGTCTCACAGAGTTAAATCATTCTTTGGATTGAGCAGTTTGAAATCACTGTTTCTGCGGAATCTGATAAAGGACATTTGGAAATGCTCTTTAGAATATACTGAAAAAGAAATAAACTTGGAGGAAACCAGAAGGAAGCTTTCTGTGTAACTACTCTGTGTCACGTGAATTCCACTCACACAGTTAAGCTTCTCTTTTCTTTGAGCTGCATCATAACACTGTTTTTGTTTAGTCTGAGAAGGGATATTCTGCAGGGCTTTGAGGCTTATGGTCAGAAAGGAAATGTCTTCAGATAGAAACTTGAGAGAAGATTTCTGAGGTGCCGCTTAATGACGTGTGCATTCCACTCACAGAAATATACCTTCCTTCTGCTAGAAGATTCCGGAATCTCTTTTGGAGGAAAACCTACATAGCAGACATTCGGGAGTATATGGAAGGCTATGGTGAAAAAGGAAATTTCCTCAGACAAAAACTGGAAAGAAGATTTCTGTGAAACTGCTTTGTGTTAGATATATTTATTCATCTTGCATAGTTAAAACACTAATTATATTACGCAATTTGGAAACTCCGTCATGCACGGATCTGCGAAAGGATAAACAGAAGGAAACATTCTGTGAAAATGCTCTGTGTCACTTGAATTCCGCTCACACAGTTAAACTTCTCTTTTCATGGAGCTGTATCATAACACTGTTTCTGTTTAGTCTGTGAAGGGATAATATGGAGGGCTTTGAGGCTTATGGTGAGAAAGGAAATGTCTTCAGATAGAAATTGGAGAGAAGCTTTCTGAGGAGCTGCTTTGTGACATGTGCATTCCACTCACAGAAATATACCTTTATTCTCCTAGAGTATTCTGGAATCTCTCTTGGAGAGAAGCTACAAAACAGAAATTCGGGAGTAATGGGAATGCTATGGTGAAAAAGGAAATATCCTCAGACAAAAACTGGAAAGAAGATTTCTGTGAAACTGCTTTGTGTTAGAAATATTTATTCATATCGCATAGTAAAAACTTTAATTATATTACACAGTTTGGAAACTCCGTCATGCACATATCTTTGAAGGGACATTTGGGAGGACATTCAGTAATATGGTGAGAGGAAATATCTTCAGATAAAAACTGGAGAGACGTTTTCTGAGAAACTACTTTGTGATGTATGCATTCCACTCAGGGAGTTATACCTCTTTTCTCACAAGATAGTGTTAGAACACTGTTCCTGTGAAACCGAAAAAGTGATATTTCGGAATGCATTAAGGACTATGGCAAATAGTGAAATATACTGAAATAAAATCGAGGAAGAAGCGTTCCAAGAATCTGTTCTCTGATATGTGCATTCACTTCACAGTGTTAATGCTTACTCTATGTTGCCCACTTTCGAAGCTCTGTCTTTGAAGAATCTGTTAAGGGATATTTAGTGACACCTGTGGGCTTGTTGTGAGTGAGGAAACATCTTTCAATGAAACCCACAGAGAAACTCATTCTGAGCAATTGCTTTGCGATGTGTGTATTCGTCTCCTAGAGTTAAACCATTCTTTGGATTGAGGAGCTTGAACTCACTGTTTTTGTGGAATCTGAGGAAGGACATTTGGGAACGATCCTTAGAATATGGGAAAGAAATATCCTCAGGTAAAATCCAGAAGGAAGCTTTCTGTGAAACTGCTCTGTGTATCACCTTAATTCCTCTCACCTTTTCGTTGTTCAGTTTTCTAGCGCTGAGTATGTTTAGCGTGTGATGGAATATTCGTGAGCAGTATGATGTTTACGGTGAAAAAGGAAATATGATCTGACCGAAACTGGAGAGAAGCTTTCCGAGGAACTGCTTTGTGACGTGTGCATTCCAGTCACAGTGTTATACCTCTCTTCTCATACAGCGTCGGGGAAACCCTTTTGGAGAAACAGCTACCAAGTGATATTCGGGAGTATGTTGATGCAGTTGGTGAAAACGGAAATACCGTAAGACAAAAACTGAAAAGAAGCTTTCTAGGAAACTACTCTGTGATATGTGTAATCATCTCACATAGATAAAGCTTTGCTTACATTACACAGCTTGTAAACTCTCATGGACAGATCCACAAAGGGACCTTCACGAGCACATTCAAGACTATGGCGAAAAAGGAAATATCTTCAGATAAAAACTGGAAAGAAGCTTTCTGTGAATCTGCTTTTTGCTATGTTTATTCATCTCACTTGGATGAAGATTTCTTTACATTATGCAGCTTGGAAACTCCCTCGTGGTTAGATCTGCAAAGGGAAATTTGGGATCACATTTGGGCATATGGTGAAAGAGGAAATATTGTCAGATAAAAACTGGAGAGAAGCTTTCAGATAAAATGCTTGGTGATGTGTTCATTGCAGTCAGGTAGTTATAACTTTCTTCTCATAAGGCACAGATTCAACACTATTCTTGTACAACCAAAAGAGTGATATTCGGGGCACATTGAAGACTATGGCAAAAAATGAAATGTCATCTAATAAAAAACAGAAAGAAGCACTCGAAGAAACTGCTCTCTGACATGGCCATTCTTTTCACAGGGTAAAAGCTTACTCTTCATTTCCCAGTTTGTAAGTCGGTCTTTGAGAGTTCTGTGAAGGGATAGTAAGTGGCGACCGGAGGCCTGTGTGAGGCAAGGAAATGTCTTCCATTGAAAATCAGAGAGAAGCTTTCTGCGCACCTTTTTATGATGTTTGTGTTCATCTCATAGAATTAAATCATTCTTTGCATTGACCAGTTTGAAACCACTGTTTCTGTGGAGTCTGAGAAAGGCCATTGGGAAACGCTCTTTAGAATATCCTGAAAAAGAAATAACCTCAGAGAGAAACCAAAAGGAAGCTTTCTGTGAAACTGCTCTGTGTCACGTGAATTCTGCTCACACAATTAAGGTTCTCTTTTCATAGAACAGTATCATAAAACTGTTTTTGTTTAGTCTGCAAAGGGATATTCAGGAGCCCTTTGAGGCTTACGGTGAGATAGGAAACGTCTTCAGATAGAGACTGGAAAGAAGCTTTCTGAAGTGCTGCTTTGTGACGTCTGCATTCCACTCACAGAAATATACCTTTCTACTCTTAGAGGATTCCGGAATCCCTTTTGGAGAAAAAGCTACCAAGAGATATTCGGGAGTATAGTAATGAATATGGTGAAGAGGGAAATATCCGGAAACAAATAGTGGAAAGAAAATTTCTGTGAAACCGCTTTGTGTTAGATATATTCTTTTGTCTCACATAGTTAAAACTTCCTTGTATTACACAGTTTGGAAACTCTGTCATTCACAAAACTGCGAAGGGACATTCGGGAGCACATGCAGGCCTACAGTGAAAGAGGAGATATCTTCAGATAAAAACTGGATAGAAGATTTCTGAAAAACTACTTTGTGATGTATGCATTCCAGTCAGGGAGTTATACCTCTTTTCTCACAAAGCAGTGTTTAAACACTGTTCCTGTGAAACCAAAAAAAACAGATATTTTGGAACGCACTGAGGACTATGGCGAATAGTGAAATATACTGAAATAAAATCGAGGAAGAAGCGTTCCACGAATCTGCTCTCTGATATGTGCATTCACTTCACAGAGTTAATGCTTACTCTATGTTGCCCAGTTTCGAAACTCTGTCTTTGAAGAATCTGTTAAGGGATATTTAGTGATGCCCGGAGGCTTGTGGTGAGCAATGAAACGTCTTCCGATGAAACCTGCAGAGAAACGTTCTCAGCAACTGCTTTGTGATGTATGTACTCGTCTCCTAGAGTTAAACCATTCTTTGGATTGAGCAGTGTAAAATAACTGTTTTTGTGGCATCTGAGGAAGGACATTTGGTAACGATCCTTAGAATATGGAGAAAGAAATATCCTCAGGTAAAATCCAGAAGGAAGCTTTCTGTGAAACTGCTCTGTGTCATCTTAATTCCTCTCACTCAGATAAGCCTCTGTTTTCATTGAGAAGTTTTCTAGCACTGTGAATGTTTAGCATGTGATGGGATATTCGGGGACACTTTGAGGCTAACGATGAAAAAGGAAATATGTTCAGGCCAAAACTTTAGAGTAGCTTTCCGAGGAAGTGCTTTGTGACGTGTGCATTCCAGTCACAGTGTTATACCTCTCTTCTCATACAGCGTCAGGGAAACCCTTTTGGAGAAACAGGTACCAAGTAATATTCCGGAGCATGTTGATGCCGATGGTGAAAAGGGAAATAGCCTCAGACGAAAACTGGAAAGAAGCTTTCTGGAAAACTGCTCTGTGATATCTGTAATCATCTTACATAGCTAAAGCTTTCTTTACATTACACAGCTTGGTAACTGTCATGGACGGACCCACAAAGGGACCTTAGTGAGCACATTCTGGACTATGGTGAAAAAGGAAATATCTTCACATAAAAACTGGAAAGAAGCTTTCTGTGAGTCTGCCTTTTGCTATGTTTCTTCCTCTCACACAGATGAAGCTTTCTTTATATTACACAGCTTGGAAATTCTCCCATGGATGGATCCACGAAGGGATATTTGGGATCACCTTTGGGCCAATGGTGAGATAGGAAGTATAGTCAGATAAAAACTGGAGAGAAGCTTTCTGAGAAACTGCTTTGTAATGTGTGCATTCCACTCCGGGAATTATAACTGTTTTCTCATAAGGCACAGTTTGAACACTGTTCCTGTACAACCAAAAAAGTGATATTTGGAGCACATTGAATACTATGTCAAAAAATGAAATGGCGTAAAATAGAAAACAGAAAGAAGCACTCGAAGAAACTACTCTCAAACATATCCATTCTTTTCACAGATTTAAAGCTTACTCTACATTTCCCAGTTTGAAATTCTGTCTTTAAGGGTTCTGCGAAGGGACAGTAAGTGGTGACCGGAGGCCTGTGTGAGGCAAGGAAATGTCTTCCATCGAACATCAGAGAGAAGCTATCTGCGCACCTCTTTTGTGATGTTTCTATTCATCTAATAGAGTTAAATCATTCTTTGGATTGAGCAGTTTCAAATCACTGTTTAAGTGGAATCTGAGAAAGATCATTTGGAAACGCTCCTTTGAATATCCTGAAAAACAAATATCCTCAGAGAGAAACCAGAAGGAAGCTTTCTGTGAAACTGCTGTTGTCACGTGAATTCTGCTCACACAGTTAAGCTTCTCTTTTCATTGAGCTGTATCATAACACTCTTTTTGTTTAGATTGCAAAGGGATAGTCTGGAGGCCTTTGAGGCTTACGATGAGAAAAGAAACGTCTTCAGATTGAAACTGGAGAGAATCATTCTGAGAAGCTGCTTTGTGACATGTGCATTCCACTCACAGAAATATACCTTTCTTCTCCTAGAATATTCCGGAATCTCTCTTGGAGAAAGAGCTACGAAACAGATATTCAGGAGTATACGGAAGGCTATGGTGAAAAAGGAAATATCCTCAGACAAAACTGGAAAGAAGATTTCTGTGAAACTGCTTTGTTTTAGATATATTTATTTGTTTCACATAGTTAAAACTTTAATTATAGTACGCAGTTTGGAAACTCTGTCATGCACATATCTATGAAGGGACGTTCGGGAGCACATTCAGGCCTATGGTGAAAGAGGATATATCTTCAGATAAAAACTGGATAGAAGCTTTATGAAAACTAATTTGTGATGTATGCATTCCCCTCAGGGAGTTACACATCTTTTCTCACAAGGCAGTGGTTGAGCACTTTTCCTGTGAAACTGAAAAAGTGGTATTTCAGAATGCATTGAGGACTATGGCGAATAATGAAATATACTGAAATAAAATCGAGTAAGAAGCCTTCCAAGAATCTGCTCTCTCATATGTGCATTCACTTCACAGAGTTAATGCTTTCTCTATGTTGCCCTGTTTTGACACTCTGTCTTTGAAGAATCTGTGAAGGAATATTGAGTGATGCCCCGAGGCATGTGGTGTGCGAGGAATCGTGTTCCGAGGAAACCTCCAGAGAAACGTTCTGAGCAACTGCTTTGAGATGTGTGTATTCGTTTCATAGAGTTAAACCATTCTTTGGATTGAGTAGCTTGAAATCACTGTTTTTTTTTTTGTTATCTGAGGAAGGACATTTGGGAACGATCCTTAGAATATGGAGAAAGAAATATCCTCAGGTAAAATCCAGTAGGAAGCTTTCTGTGAAACTGCTCTGTATCATCTTCATTTCTCTCACTCAGGTAAACCTCCCTTTTCATTGAGTAGATTTTTCACCCTGTGTATGTTTAGCATGTGATTGGATATTTTGGAGCACTTTGAGGCTAACGGTGAAAAAGGAAATATGTTCAGACCAAAACTGGAGAGAAGCTTTCCGACTAACTGCTTTGTGACGTGTGCTTCCAGTCACAGTGTTTTAAGTCTTTCTCATACAGCGTCAGGGAAACCCTTTTGGAGAAACAGGTACCAAATGATATTCGGGAGCATGTTGATGCCGATGGTGAAAAGGGAAATAGCCTCAGACAAAAACTGGAAGGAAGCTTTCTAGAAAACTACTTTGTGATATGTGTAATCATCTCACATAGATAAAGCTTTCTTTATATTACACAGCTTGGAAACTGTCATGGATGGACCACAAAGGGACCTCAGGAGCACATTCAGGACTTTGATGAAAAAGAAAATATCTTCAGATAAAAACTGGAAAGAAGCTTTCAGTGAATCTGCTTCTCGCTATGTTTATTCATCTCACACAGATGACGCTTTCGTTACATTACACAGCTTGGAAAATCCCTCGTGGTTGGATCCGTGAAGGAAAATTAGGGATCACAATCGGGCCTATGGTGAAATAGAAAATATAGTCAGATAAAAAATGGAGAGAAACTTTCTGAGAAAATGCTTTGTGATGTGTGTATTCCACTCAGGGAGTTCTAAATTTCTTCTCATAAGGCACAGTTTGAACACTGTTCCAGTGAATCCAAAAGAGCACTATATTTGGAGCACTTTGAAGACTATGGCAAAAAGTGAAATGGCATCCAATAAAAACAGAAAGAAGCACTCAAAGAATCTGCTCTCAAATGTCCATGCTTTTCGCTAGGTTAAAGCTTACTCTATATTTACCAGTTTGAAAGGTGGTCTTTGAGGGTTCTGTGAAGGGATAGTAAGTGGCAACCGGAATTCTGTGTCAAGCAAGGAAATGTCCTCCATCGAAAATTGGAGAGAAGCTTTCTGCGGAACTCTTTTTTGATGTTTGAATTCACCTCATAGCGTTAATTGATTCTTCGGAATGAGCAGTTTGAAATCACTCTTTCTGTATAATCTGAGAAAGGACATTTGGAAACGTTCTTTAGAATATCCTGAAAAATAAATAACCTCAGAGAGAAACCAGAAGGAACCTGTCTGTGAAACTGCTCTGTGTCATGCGAATTCTGCTCACACAGTTAAGCTTCTGTTTTCATTTAGCTGTATAATAACACTGTTTTTGTTTAGGCTGCATAGGGATATTTATGAGCACTTTGAGGCTTACGGTGACATGGGAAACGTCTTCAGATAGAAATTGGAGAGAAACCTTCTGAGGAGCTGCTTTGGGACGTGTGCATTCCACTCACAGATATATACCTTTCTTCTCCTAGAGGATTCCGGAATCCCTTTTGGAGAAAAATCTACCAAGAGATATTTGGGAGAATAGTGACGACTATGGTGAAAAAGGAAATATCCTCAGACAAAAACTGGAAAGAAGATTTCTGTGAAACTCCTTTGTGTTAGATATATTTATTCATCTCGCATAGTTAAAACTTTAATTATATTACACACTTTGGAAACTCCATGACACACACATCCGCGAAGCGACGTTCGGAGCCACATTCAGGCCTATGGTGAAAGAGGAAAAATCTTCAGATAAAGCTGCATAGAAGCTTTCTGAGAGACTACTTTGTGATGTATGCATTCCACCCAGGGAGTTATACCTCTTTTCTCACAAGGCAGCGTTTGAACACTGTTTCTGTGAAAGCAAAAATGTGATAATTCGGAACGCATTGAGGACTATGGCGAATAGTGAAATATAATGAAATAAAATCGAGGAAGAAGCGTTTCAAGAATCTGCTCTGTGATATGTGCATTCACTTCACAGTGTTAATGCTTCCTCTTTTTTGCCCAGTTTCGAAACTCTGTCTTTGAAGAATCTGTAAAGCGATATTTAGTGACGCCCGGAGGCTTGTGGTGAGCGAGGAAACGTCTTCTGATGAAACCTGCAGAGAAACGTTCTGAGCAACTGCTTTGGGGTCTGTGTATTTGTCTCATACAGTGAAATCATTGTGTTAATTGAGCAGCCTGAAATCACTGTTTTTGTGGCATCTGAAGAAGGACATTGGGGATCGATCCTTAGAATATGGAGAAAGAAATATCCTCAGGAAAATACAGTATGAAGCTTTCTCTGAAACTTCTCTGTGTAGTCTTAATTCGTCTCACTAAGTTAAGCCTCCCATTTCATTGACCAATTTTTTAACCATGTGTCTGTTTAGCATGTGATGGGATATTCGAGAGCACTTTGAGACTTATGGTGAAAAAGGAAATATGCTCAGACAGAAACTGGAGAGAAGCTTTCTGAGGAAGTGCTTTGTGACGTGTGCATTCCACTCACAGTGTTACACCTCTCTTCTCATACAGCGACGTGTAAACCCTTTTGGAGAAAAAGGTACCAAGTGATGTTCGGGAGCATGTTGATGCCGATGGTGAAAAGGGAAATACCCTCAGACAAAAACTGGAAAGAAACGTTCTAGGAAACTACTCTGTGATATGTGTAATCATCTCACATAGATCAAGCTTTCTTTACATTACGCAGCTTGGAAACTGTCATAGACGGATCCACGAAGGGACCTTCAGAACTATGGTGAAAAAGGAACTATCTTCAGATAAAAGCTAGAAAGAAACTTTCGGTGAATCTGCTTTTTGTTATGTTTATTCATCTCACATAGATGAAGATTTCTTTACATTACACATCTTGGAAACTCCCTCGAGGTTGGATACGGGATGGGATATTTGGGATCACTTTCGGGCCTATGGTGAAATAGGAAATATAGTCAGATAAAAACTGGAGAGAAGCTTTCTGAGAAACTGCTTGGTGGTGTGTGCATTCCACTCAGGGGGTTATAACTTTCTTCGCCTAAGGCACAGTTTGAACACTGTTTCTGTAAAACCAAAAGAGTGATATTCAGAGTACAATGAAGACGATGGCAAAAAGTGAAATGTCGTCCAATAAAAAAAAGAAAGAAGCACTCGAAGAAACTGCTCTCTGACATGTCCATTGTTTTCACAGTGTTAAAGCTTCCTCTACTTTTCCCAGTTTGAAAGTCAGTCTTTGAGGTTTCTGAGAAGGGATAGTAAGTGGCAACCGGAGGCCTATGTTGAGCAAGGAAATGCCTTCCATCAAAAATTGGAGAGAATCTTTCTGTGCAACTCTTTTGTAATGTTTGTATTCATCACATAGCGTTAAATGATTCTTTAGATTGAACAGTTTGAAATCACTGTTTCTGTGGAATCTGAGAAAGGACATTTGGAAATGCTCTTTAGATATCCTGAAAAAGAAATAACCTCAGAGAGAAACCAGAAGGAAGCTTTCTGTGAAACTGCTCTGTGTCA
>NW_022292521.1:107021-122599 GCF_002776525.5 Piliocolobus tephrosceles | reverse complement strand
TAAGCTTCTCTTTTCATTGAGCAGTATCATAACACTGTTTTTGTTTAGTCTACGACGAGATATTCAGGAGTGCTTTGAGGTTTAAGGTGAGAAAGGAAAACGTCTTCAGATAGAAACTGCAGAGAAATTTTCTGAGGAGCTACTTTGTCACATGTGCATTCCACACACAGAAATATACCTTTCTTCTGCTAGAGGCTTCTGGAATCCCTTTTGGAGAAAATGCTACCAAGAGACATTCGGGAGTATAGGGACGGCTATGGTGAAAAAGGAAATATCCTCAGACATAAACTGGAAAGAAGATTTCTGTTTAACTGCTTTGTGTTAGATATATGTATTCATCTCACATAGTTAAAACATTTCTTATATTACACAATTTGGAAACTCCATCATACACGGATCCGCGAAGGGACATTCTGGAGCACATTCAGGCCTACGGTGAAAGAAGAGATGTCTTCAGAGAAAAACTGCATAGGAGTTTTCTGAGGAACTACTTTGTGATGTATGCATTCCACTAAGGGAGTTATACCTTTTTTTCTCACAACGCAGTGTGTGAACACTGTTCTAGTGAAACCGAAAAAGTGATGTTTTGGATCACATTGAGGACTATGGCGAATAGTGAAATATACTGAAATAAAATCGAGGAATAAGTGTTCCAACAATCTGCTCTCTGATATGTGCATTGACTTCACAGAGTTAATGCTTACTCTATGTTGCCCAGTTTCGGAGCTCGATATTTGAACAGTCTGTGAAGGAATATTTAGTGACGTCCTGAGGCTTGTGGTGAGAAAGGTAACGTCTTCTGATGAAACCTGCAGAGAAACTTTTGAGCAACTGCTTTGCGACGTGTGTATCCATCTCATAGAGATAAGCCATTCCTTATATTCAGCAGCTTGAAATCACTGTTTTTGTCGAATCAGAGACAGGACATTTGGGAACGATCCTTAGAATAGGGAGAAAGAAATATCCTCAGGTAAAATCCAGCAGGAAGCTCTCTGTGAATCTGCTCTGTGTTGTCTTAATTCCTCTCGCTCAGTTAAACCTATCTTTTTATTGAGCAGTTTTCTAACCATGTGTATGTTTTGCATGTGATGGGATATTCGGGAGCACTTTGAGGCTTGCATTCTAAAAGGAAATATGTTCAGAGCCAAGCTGGTGAGAAGCTTTCCGAGGAACTGCTTCATGATGTGTGCATTCCACTCACAGTGTTATACCACTCTTGTAATACAGCATCAGTGAAACCCTATTGGAGAAACAGGTGATGATATTCGGAGCACATTGAAGACTATGGCAAAAAGTGAAATGATGTCCAATAAAAAACAGAAAGAAGCAATGTAAGAAATGCTCTCTGACATGCCCATTCTTTTCATAGGGTTAAAAGTTACTCTACATTTCCCAGTTTGAAAGTCGGTCTTTGAGGCTTCCACAAAGGGATAGTAAGTGGCAACCCTGTACATGTTTCGAGCAAGAAAACGCCTTCCATCCAAAACTCGAGAGAAGCTTTCTGCGCAACTCTTTTTTGATGTTTGTATTATTTCATAGAGTTAAATCACTCCTTGGATTGAGCAGTCTGAAATCACTGGTTCTGTGGAATTTGAGAAAGGACATTTGGAAACGCTCTTTAAAATATCCTGAAAAAGAAATAACCTCACAGAGAAAGCCCAAGGAAGCTTTCTGTGAAACTGCTCTGTGTCACATGAATTTGGCTCACACAGTTAAGCTTCTCTTTTCATTGAGCAGTATCAAAACACTGTTTTTTTTTAATCTGAGAGGGAATATTCAGGAGCACTTTGACACTCACGGTGAGAAAAGAAACGTCTTCAGAAAGAAACAGGAGAAAAGCTTTCTGAAGAGCTCTTTGTGACGTGTGCATTCCACTCACAGAAATATACCTTTCTTCTCCAAGAAGATTCTGGAATCCCTTTTGGAGAAAAAGCTCCTAAGAGACATTCGGGAGTATAGGGACGGCTATGGTGAAAAATTAAAAATCTTCAGACAAAAACTGGAAGGAAGATTTCTGTGAAACTGCTTTGTGTTAGATATATTTCTTAATCTCAGATATTTAAAACTTTTCTTATATTATGCAGTTTGGAATCTCTGTCATGCACGAATTCGTGAAGGGACATTCAGGAACACATTCAGGCCTATGTTTAAAGAGGAGATATCTTCAGATAAAAACTGGATAGAAGCTTTCTGAGAAACTACTTTGTGATGTATGCATTCCACTCAGGGAATTTTAAATCTTTTCTCACAAGGTAGTGTTTGAACACTGTTCCTGTGAAATCGAAAATGTGATAATTTGGAGTGTCTTGAGGACTATTGTGAATAGTGAAATGTACTGAAATAAAATCGTGGAAGATGCGTTCCAAGAATCTGCTCTCTGATATGTGCATTCACTTCACAGAGTTAATACTTACTCTATGTTGCGCAGTTTTGAAACTCTGTCTTTGAAGGATCTCTGAAGGGATATTTAGTGACTCCCGGAGGCTTATGGTGAGCAAGGAAACGTCTTCTGATCATACCTGCTGAGAAACTTTCAGAGCTACTGCTTTGCGATGTGTGCATTCGTCTCATAGAGTTAAACCATTCTTTTGATTGAGCAGGTTGAAATCACTGTTTTTGAGGAATGTGAAAAATGACATTGGGGAATGATCCTTAGATAATGGAGAAAGAAATATCCTGAGGTAAAATCCAGAAGAGAAGTTTCTGTGAAACTGCTGTGTGTCATCTTAATTCTTCTCACTCAGTTTAGCTTCGCTTTTCATTGAGCAGTTTTCTAACCCTGTGTATGTTTAGCATGTGATGGGACATGCAGGAGCACTTTGAGACTTGCGGTGTAAAAGGAAATAAGTTCAGACCAAAAGTGGAAGAACTACTTTGTGACGTGTGCATTCCATTCACAGTGTTATACCTCTCTTGTCATACAGAGTTGGGGAAACCCGTTTGGAGAAACAGGTACCAAGTGATATTCAGGAACATGTCAATGCCAATGGTGAAAAGGGAAATAGCCTCAGACAAAAACTGGAAAGAAGCTTTCTAAGAAACTACTCTGATATATGTGTAATCATTTCACATAGATAAAGCTTTCTTTACATTACACAGCTTGGAAATTGTCATGGGCGGATCCACGAAGGGACCTTGAGGGGAACATTTAGGACTATGGTGAAAAAGGAAATATCTTCAGATAAAACTGGAAAGAAGCTTTCTGTGAATCTGATTTTTGCTATGTTTTTTCATCTCATATGGAAGAAGTTTCTTTACATTATGCAAGTTGGAAAATCCCTCGTGGATATATCCACAAGGGACATTTGGGATCACATTCTGGCATATGGTGGAATAAGAAATATAGTCAGATAAAAACTGGAGAAAAGGTTTCTGAGAAACTGATTGCTGTTGTGAGCATTCCACTCAGGGAGTTATATCTTTTTTCTTATAAGGCACAGCTTGAACAGTGTTCCTGTAAAACCAAAAGAGTGATATTCGGAGCACATTGAAGACTATGGCAAAAAGTGAAATGTCGTCCAATATACAACAGAATGAAGCGCTCAAAGAAACTGCTCTCTGACATGTCCCTTCTTTTAACAGGGTTAAAGCTTCCTCTACATTTCCGAGTTTGAAAGTCAGTCTTTGAGGGTTCTGCGAAGGGATAGTAAGTGGCAACCGGAGGCCTGTGTCGAGCAAGGAAATGTCTTCCATCGAAAATTGGAGAGAAGCTTTCTGTGCAACTCTTTTGTGATGTTTGTATTCTCATAGAGTTGAATCATTCTTTGAATTGAGCATGTTGAAATCACTGTCTCTGTGGAATCTGAGAAGGGACATTTGGAAAGGCTCTTTAGAGTATACTGAAAAAGAAATAACCTCAGAGAGAAACCAAAAGGAAGCTTTCTGTGAAACTGCTCTTTGTCACGTGAATTCCGCTAACACAGTTAGTCTTCTCTTTTCATTGAACTGTATAATAACTCTGTTTTTCTTTAGTCTGCGGAGGGATATGTGTGTGCATTCCCCTCCGGGAGTTATAATTTTCTTCACATAAGGCACAGTTTGAACACTGTTCCTGTAAACCTAAAAGAGTGATATTCGGAGCACCATGAAGACTATGGCAAAAAGTGAAATGTCGTCCAATAAAAAAGAGAAAGAAGTACTCGAAGAACCTGCTCTCTGCCATGTCCATTCTTTTCTCAGGATTAAAACTTACTCTACATTTCAGAGTTTTGAAGTCTGTGTTTCAGGGTTCTGCAAAGGGATAGTAAGTGGCAACCGGAGGCCTGTGTCAAGCAAGCTAATGTCTTCCATCAAAAATTGGAGAGAAGCTTTCTGCACAACACTTTTGTGATGTTTGTATTCATCCCATAGAGTTAAATCATTCTTTGGATTGAGCAGTTTGAAGTCTCTGTCTCTGTGGAATCTGAGAAAGGACATTTGGTAACGCTCTTTAGAATATCCCCAAAGAGAAATAACATCAGATAGAAACCAGAAGGAAGCTTTCTCTGAAACTACTCTGTGTCGCCTGAATTTAGCTCACACAGTTATGCTTCTCTTTTCATTGAGCAGTATCATTACACTGTTTTTGTTTAATCTACGATGAGATATTCAGGAGCGCTTTGAGGTTTATGGTGAGAAAGGAAAATCTCTTCAGATAGAAACTGGTGAGAAACTTTCTGAAGAGCTGCTTTGTGACTTGTACATTCCACTCACAGAAATACATGTTTCTTCTCCTAGAGGATTCTGGAATCCCTTTTGGAGAAAAAGCTACCAAGAGACATTCGGAAGTATAGGGAGAACTATGGTGAAAAAGGAAATATCCTCAGACAAAAACTGGAAAGAAGATTTCTGGGAAACTGCTTTGTGGTAGATATATTTATTCAACTGCATAGTTAAATCTTTTCTTATATTACGCAATTTGGAAACTCCGTCATACACGGATCCGTGAAGGGACATTCGGGAGCACATTCAGGTCTACAGTGAAAGAGAAGATATATTCAGATAAAAACTCTGTCTCAGAAAATAAATAAATAAATAAATAAATAAATAAATAAATAAATAAATATTAAAAAAATAAAAACCTGGATAGAAGCTTTCTGAATGCATACATACTTTGTGATGTATGCATTCCACTCAGAGAGTTATAGCACTTTACTCACAAGGCAGTGTTTGAACACTGTTCTTGTAAAACCGAAAAAGTGATATTTTGGAGTGCATTGATGACTATGGCGAATAGTGAAATATAGTGAAATAAAATCGAGGAAGATGCGTTCCAACAATCTGCTCTCTGATATGTGCATTCCCATCACAGAGTTAATGCTTACTGTATGTTGCCCAGTTTCGGAGCTCTACCCTAGAAGAGTGCGTGAAGGAATATTTAGTGACGCCCGGAGGCTTGTGGTGAGCAAGGTAACATCTTCCGCTGAAACCTGCAGAGAAACTTTTGAGCAACTGTTTGTGATGTGTGTATTCGTCTCATAGAAATAAACCATTCCTTATATTCAGCAGCTTGAAATCACTGTTTTTGTCGAACCTGAGGCAGGACTTTTGGGAACGATCCTTAGAATAAGGAGAAAGAAATATCCTCAGGTAAAATCCAGAAGGACGCTCTCTGTGAATATCCTCTGTGTCATCTTAAATCCTCTCGCTCAGTTAAACCTCTCTTTTCATTGAGCAGTTTTCTAACCATGTGTATGTTTTGTGTGTGATGGGATATTCAGGAGCACTTTGAGGCTTGCATTCTAAAAGGAAATATGTTCAGACCAAAGCTGGAGAGAAGCTTTCAGAGGAACTACTTCAAGAAGTGTGCATTCCACTCACAGTGTTATATCACTCTTGTAATACAGCTTCAGTGAAACCCTTTTGGAGAAACAGGTGATGATATTCGCAGCACATTGAAGACTATGGCAAAAAGTGAAATGACGTCCAATAAAAAACAAAAAGAAGCAATGTAAGAAAGTGCTCTCTGACGTGTCCATTTTTTTAGTGGGGTTAAAAGTTACTCTATATTTCCCAGTATAATAGTCGGTCTTTGAGGGTTCCACGAAGGGATAGAAAGTGGCAACCCGGGGGCCTGTTTCGAGCAAGAAAACACCTTCCATTGAAAACTCGAGAGAAGTTTTCTGCGCAACTCTTTTGTGATGTTTGTATTCATTTCATAGAGTTAAGTCACTCCTTGGATTGAGCAGTCTGAAATCACTGTTTCTGTGGAATTTGAGAAAGGACATTTGGAAACGCTCTTTAGAATATCCTGAAAAAGAAACAACCTCAGAGAGAAAGCAGAAGGAAGTTTTCTGTGAAACTTCTCTGTGTCACGTGAATTTGGCTCACACAGTTAAGCTTCTCTTTTATTGAGCAGTATCAAAACTCTGTTTTTGTTTAGTCTGAGAGGGGATATTCAGGAGCACTTTGAGACACACGGTGAGAAAAGAAACGTCTTCAGAAAGATACAGGAGAAAAGCTTTCTGAAGAGCTGGTTTGTGACGTGTGCTTTCCACTCACAAAAATATAACTTTCTTCTCCAAGAGGATTCTGGAATCCCTTTTGGAGAAAAAGATCCCAAGAGACATTCGGGAGTATAGGGATGGCTACAGTGAAAAAGGAAATATCTTCAGACAAAAACTGGAAAGAAGAATTCTGTGAGACTGCTTTGTGTTAGATTTACTTCTTAATCTCACATAGATAAAACTTTTCTTATATTACGCAGTTTGGAATCTTCACCATGCATGAATCCATGAAGGGACATTCAGGAGCACATTCAGGCCTATGGTGAAAGAGGAGATAACTTCAGATAAATAGTTGATAGAAGCTTTCTGAGAAACTGCTTTGTGATGTATGCATTCCACTCAGTGAGTTTTAAATCTTTTCTCACAAGGCAGTGTTTGAACACTGTTCCTGTGAAATGGAAAATGTGATAATTCAGAGCGTCTTGAGGACTATGGTGAATAGTGAAATATACTGAAATAAAATCGAGGAAGAAGCTTTCCAACAATCTGCTCTCTGATATGTGCATTCACTTCACAGAGTTAATACTTACTCTATGTTGCCCAGTTTCGTAACTCTGTCTTTGAAGGATCTGTGAAGGGATATTTAGTGATGCCCAGAGGCTTGTGGTGAGCAAGGAAACGTCTTCCGATCATAACTGCAGAGAAACATTCAGAGGAACTGCATTGCAATGTGTGCATTCATCTCATAGAGTTAAACCATTTTTTTTGATTGAGCAGGTTGAAATCACTGTTTTTGAGGAATGTGAAAAATGACATTGGGGAACGATCTTTAGATCATGGAGAAAGAAATATCCTCAGGTAAAATCCAGAAGGAAAGTTTCTGTGAAACTGCTCTGTGTTGTCTTAATTCCTCCCCCCCTCAGTTCAGCCTCTCTTCTCATTGAGCAGTTTTCTAAACCTGTGTATGTTTAGCATGTGATGGGATATTCGGGAGCACTTCGAGGCCTACGGTGAAAAAGGAAATATGTTCTTGCTGAAACTGGAGAGAAGCTTTCTGAGGAACTGCTTTGTGACATGTTCATTCCAATCACAGTGTTATACCTCTCTTCTCATACAGCATCGGGGAAACCCTTCTGGGGAAACAGGTACCAAGTGATATTTGGGAGCAATGATGTCATTGATGAAAAGGGAAATAGCCTCAGACAAAACCAGGAAAGAACCTTTCTAGGAAACTACTCTGTGATATGTGTAATCATCTCACATAGATAAAGCTTTCTTTACATTACGCAGCATGGAAATTGTCATGGATGGATCCACGAAGGGAGCTTCAGTAGCACATTCAGAACTATGGTGAAAAAGAAAATATCTTCAGATAAAAACTGCAAAGAAGCTTTCTGTGAATCTGCTTTTTTCCATGTTTATTCATCTCACATAGATGAAGCTTTCTTTACATTACGCAGCTTGGAAACTCCCTCGTGGATGGAGCCACGAAGGGATATTTGGGCTCACATCTGGGGCAATGGGGAAATAGGAAATATAGTCAGATAAAAACTGGAGAGAAGATTTTTGAGAAACTGCTTGCTGATGTGAGCATTCCACTCAGGGAGTTTAACTTTCTTCTCATAAGGCACAGTTTAAACCCTGTTCCTGTAAAACCAGAAGAGTGATATTCCGAGCACATTGAAGACTATGGCAAAAAGTGAAATGTCGTCCAACAAAAAGCAGAAAGAAGCACTCGAAGAAACTGCTCTCTGACATGTCCATTCTCTGCAAAGGGTTAAGGCTTACTATACATTTCCCAGTTCAAAAGTCAGTCTCTGAGGGTTCTGTCAAGGGATAGTAAGTGGCAACCAGAGGCCTGTGTCGAGCAAGGAAATGTCTTCCATCAAAAATTGGAGAGAAGCTTTCTGCGCAACTATTTTGTGATGTTTGTATTCATCTCATAAAATTAAATCATTCTTTGAATGGAGCAGTTTGAAATCATTGTTTCTGTGGAATCTGAGAAAGGCATTTTGTAACACTCTTTAGAATATCCTGAAAAAGAAATAACATCAGAGAGGAATCAGAAGGAGACTTTCTGTGAAACTGCTCTGTGTCACGTGAATTCTGCTCACACAGTTAAGCCTCTCTTTTCATTCAGCAGTATCATAACACTGTTTTGTTGAGTCTACGAAGGGATATTCTGGAGTGATTTGAGGCTGAAGGTGAGAAAGGAAACGTCTTCAGAGAGAAACTGGAGAGAAGCTTTCTGAGGTGCTGCTTTGTGACATGTGCATTCCACTCACAGAAATACACCTTTCTTCTCTTAGAGGATTCTGGAATCCCTTTTGGAGAAAAAACTACCAAGACACATTCAGAAGTATATGGATGGCTATGCTGAAAAGGGACTTATCCTGAGACAAAAAGTAGAAAGAAGATTTCTGTGAAACTGTTTGTTTTAGATATATTTATTCATCTCACATAGTTAAAACTTTTGTTATACTATGTGGTTTGGAAACTCTGTCATGCACAGATCCACGAGGGGACATTTGGGAGCACATTCAGGCATATGGGGAAAGGGGAGATATCTTCAGATAAAAACTGGATAGAAACTTTCTGAGAAACTACTTTATGATGTATGCATTCCATTCAGGGAGTTATTCCTCTTTTCTCACAACACAGTGTGTGAACACTGTTCCTGTGAAACCAAAAAGGTGATATGTTTGTGTGCATTGAGGACTATGTTGAATAGTGAAACACACTGAAATAAAATTGAGGAAAAAACGTTCCAAGAAACTGCTCTCTGATATGTGCATTCACTTCACAGAGTTAATGCTTACTCTATGTTTCCCAGTTTCGAAACTCTGTTTTTGGAGAATCTGTGAAGGGATATTTTGTGACGCCCAGAGGCCTATGGTGAGCAAGGTAATGTATTCCGATGAAACCAGCAGAGAAACTTTCTGAGCAACTGCTTTGTGATCTGTGTGTTCGTCTCATAGAGTTAAACCATTCTCTGGATTGAGCAGCTGGAAATCACGGTTTTGTGGCATCTGAGGAAGGACATTTAGGAACAATCCTTAATATATGGAGAAAGAAATATCCTCAGGCAAAATCCAGAAGGAAGATTTCTCAGAAACTGTTCTGTGTCACGTGAATTCCACTCACACAGTTAAGCGTCTCTTTTTGTTTAACAGTATCATAACACTGTTTTTATTTAGTCTGAGAAGGGATACTCTGGAGCGCTTTGAGGCTTATGGTGAGAAAGGAAACGTCTTCAGATGGAAATTGGGGAGAAGCTTTCTGAGGAGCTGCTTTTTGACGTGTGCATTCCACTCACAGAAATATACCTTTCTTCTCCTAGACCATTCCGGAATCCCTTTTGGAGAAAGAGCTACGAAGGGACATTCGGGAGTATAGGGAGTGCTATGGTGAGAAACGAAATATCTGCAGAGAATAACTGGAAAGAAGATTGCTGTGAAACTGCTTTGTGTTAGATATATTTATTCATCTCAGATAGTTAAATCTTATGTCACATTACACAATTTGGAAACTCTATCATGCAAGGATTTGCAAAGGGATGTTCGGGAGTACATTCAGGCCTACGGTGAAAGGGGAGATATCTTCAGATAATACTGGATAGAAGCTTTCTGAGAAACTACGTTCTGTTGTATGCATTCCACTCCAGGAGTTATACCTCTTTTCTCACAGGGCTGCATTTGAACACTGTTCCTGTATAATCTAAAGGTGATATTTTGGAGCGCTTTGAGGATTATGGCGAATATTGAAATATGGAGAAATAAAATCGAGGAAGAGACGTTCCAAGAATCTGCTCTCAGATATGTACATTCAGTTCACAGAGTTAATGCTTACTCTATATTGCTGAGTTTTGAAGCTTTGTCTTTGAAGAATATGTGAAGGCATATTTAGTGACTCCCCGGTGCCTGTGGTGAGCATAGAAATGTCTGCCGATGAAAACTGCAGAGAAACTTTCTGAGCAACTGCTTTGTGATGTGTGTCTTCGTCTCATAGAGTGAAACCATTCGTTGGATTGAGCAGCTTGAAATCACAGAGTTTGTGGCATCTGAGGAAGGATATTGGGGAATGATCCTTAGAATATGGAGAAAGAAATATCCTCAGGTAAAATCCAGAAGGAAGATTTCTGTGAAACTGTTGTGTTGTCTTAAATCCTCTCGCTCAGTTAAGCCTCTCTTTTCTTTGTGCAGTTTTCTAACCTTGTGTATGTTTAGCATGTGATGGCATATTCGGGAACACTTTGAGACTTACGGTGAAAAAGGAAATATGTTCAGAGCGAAACTGGAGTGAAGCTTCCCGTGGAACTGCTTTGTGACGTGTGTATTCCACTCACAGTGTTATACCTCTCTTCTAACACAGCGTCAGGGATACCCTTTTGAAGAAACAGGTACCAAGTGATATTCGGGAGAATGTTGATCCCGATGGTGAAAAGGGAAATAGCCTCAGTCAAAAACTGGAAGGAAGACTGCCAGGACACTACTCTGTGATACGTGTAATCATCTCACACAAAGAAAGCTTTCCTTACATTACACTGCTTGGAAACAGTCATGGACGGATCCAAGAAAGGACCTTCGGGAGCACATTCAGGATTATGGTGAAAAAGGAAATATCTTCAGATTAAAAACTGGAAAGAAGCTTTCTGGGAATCTGATTTTTGCTAAGTTTATTCATCTCACATAGATGAAGCTTTCTTTACATTACACACCTTGGAAACTCCCTCATGGATGGATATGCGAAGGGATATTTGGGATCACATTTGGGCCTATAGTGAAATAGGAAATATAGTCAGATAAAACCTGGAGAGATGCGTTCTGGGAAACTGCTTGGTGATGTGTGCATTCCACTCAGGGAGTTATCATTTTCTTCTCACGAGGCACAGTTTGAACACTGTTCCCGTAAAATCAAAAGAGAGATGTACGGAACACATTGGTAAACTATGGCAAAAAGTGAAATGTCGTTCAATAAAAAGCAGAAAGAAGCAGTGGAAGAAACTGCTCTCTGATATGTCCATTCTTTTCACAGGGTTAAAGCTTACCCTACATTTCCCAGTTTGAAAGTTGGTCTTTGACGGATCTGCGAAGGGATAGTAAGTGGCAACCAGAAGCCTGTGTTGAGCAAGGAAATGTCTTTCATCGAAAATTGGAGAGAAGCTTTCTGTGCAACTCTTTTCTGATGTTCTATTCATCACGTAGAGTTACATCATTATTTAGACTGAGCAGTTTGAAATCACTGTTTCTGTGCAATCTGACAAAGGACATTTGGAAACGCTCTTTAGAATATCCTGAAAAAGAAATAACCTCAGAGAGAAACCAGAAGGAAGCTTTCTGTGAAACTGCTCTGTGTCACGTGAATTATGCTCACACTGCTAAGATTCCCTTTTCATTGATCAGTATCATAACACTGTTTTTGTTTAGTCTGCAAAGGGATATTCAGGAGTGCCTTGAGGATTAAGGTGAGAAAGGAAACGTCTTCAGATAGAAACTGGATAGAAGCTTTCTGGGGAGCTGCTTTGTGACATGTGCATTCCACTCACAGAACTTTACCTTTCTTCTCACAGAGGATTCCAGAATCCCTTTTGGAGGAAAAGCTACCAAGGGACATTCGGGAGTATAGGGACAGCTATGGTGAAAAAGGAAATATCGTCAGACAAAATCTGAAAAAGAAGATTTCTGTGAAACTGCTTTGCATTACAAATATTGATTCATCTCGCATAGCTAAACTTTTATTATATTACGCAGTTTGGAAATTTTGCCATGCGCGCATCCCCGAAGGGATATTCAGGGGCACACTCAGGCCTATGGTGAAAGAGGAGGTATCTTCAGATAAAAATTGGATAGAAGCTTTCTGAGAAACTACTTTGTGATGTATGCATTCCACGCAGGGAACTATAGCTCTTTTCTCACAAGGCAGCATTTGAACACTGTTTCTGTATAATCAAAAGGTGATATATCAGAGCACTTTGAGGACTGTGGCGAATATTGAAATATACAGAAAAAAAATCGAGGAAGAAGCGTTGCAAGAATCTGTTCTCAGATATGTGCATTCAGTTCACAGAGTTAATGGTTACTCTATGTTGCTGAGTTTGGAAGCTCTGTCTTTGAAGAATCTGTGAAGGGATATTTAGTGACGCCTGGTGCTTGTGGTGAGCATGGAAACGTCTACTGATGAAAACTGCGGAGAAATTTTCTGAGTAACTGCTTTGTGATGTGTGTCTTCTTCTCATAGAGTAAAACCATTCTTAGGATGGAGCGGCTTGAAAGCACAGTTTTTGAAGCATCTGAGGAAGGACATTGGGGAACGATCCTTGGAATATGGAGAAAGAAATATCCTCAGGTAAAATCCAGAAGGAAGATTTCTGTGAAACTGCTCTGTTTCATCTCATATCCTCTCGCTCAGTTAAGACTCTCTTTTCATTGAGCAGTTTTCTAACCCTGTGTATGTTTAGCATGTGATGGAATATTCGGGAGCACTTTGAGGCTTACGGTGAGAAAGGAAATATCTTCAGACTGAAACTGGAGAGAAGCTTTATGGGGAACTGCTTTGTGAGGTGTGCATTCCACTTGCTGTGTTATACCTCTCTTCCCATACAGCGTCAGGAAACCCTGTTAAAGAAAAAGGTACCAAGTGATATTCAGGAGCATGTTGATCCTGATGATGAAAAGGACAATAGCCTCAGTCAAAACCTGGAAAGAAGATTTCCAGGAGTCTACTCTGTGGTACGTGTAATCACCTCACATAAATAAAGCTTTCTTTACATTATGCTGCTTGGAAATTGTCATGGACAGATCCACGAAAGGACCTTCGGGAGCACATTCCGGACTGCAGTGAAAAAGGAACCATCTTCAGATAAAAACTGGAAAGGAGTTTTCTGTGAATCTGCTTTTTGCTATGTTTCTTCATCTCACACAGATGAAGCTTCCTGTACATTATGCAGCTTGGAAACTCCCTCGTGGATGGATATGCGAAGGGATATTTGGGATCACATTCGGGCCTATGGTGAAATAGGAAATATAGTGAGATAAAAAATGGAAAGAAGCATTCTGTGAAGCTGCTTGGTGATGTGTGCATTCCACTCAGGCAGTTATCACTTTCTTCTCATAAGGAACAGTTTGAACACTGTTCCTGTAAAATCAAAAGGGAGATATTCGGAGCACATTGAAGACTAAGGCAAAAAGGGAAATGTCGTTCAATAAAAAGCAAAAAGAAGCCCTCGAAGAAACTGCTCTCTGACATGTCCATTCTTTTCACAGGGTTAAAGCTTACTCTACATTTCCCAGTATGAAAGTCGGTCTCTGAGGGATCTGCGAAGGGAGAGTAAGTGGCAACCAGAGGCCTGTGTCGAGCAAGGAAATGTCTTCCATAGAAAATTGTAGAGAATCTTTCTGCGCAACTCTTTTGTGATGTTTGCATTCATCTCATAGAGTTACGTCATTCTTTGGATTGAACAGTTTGAAATCACTGTTTCTGTGGAATCTGAGAAAAGACATTTGGAAACACTCTTTAGAAGATCCTGAAAAAGAAATTAACTGAGAGGGAAAATAGAAGGCAGCTTTCTGTGAAACTGCTCTGTGTCACGTGAATTCTGCTCACACAGTTAAGCTTCCTTTTCATTGAGCAGTATCATAACACTGTTTTTGTTTAGTCTGCAAAGGAATATTCAGGAGTGACTTGAGGGTTACAGTGAGAAATGAAACGTCTTCAGAGAGAAACTGGGGAGAAGCTTTTGAGGAGATGCATTGTGACGTGGGCATTCGACTCACAGAAATATACCTTTCGGGGGCGGAGCAAGATGGCCGAATAGGAACAGCTCCAGTCTCCATCTCCACCGCGAGCGACACAGAAGACCAGTGATTTCTGCATTTTCAACTGAGGTACTGGGGTCATTTCACTCGGGAGTGCCGGATAATTGGTGCTGGTCAGCTGCTGCAGCCTGACCAGCGAGAGCTGAAGCAGGGCGAGGCATCACCTCACCTGGGAAGTGCAAGGGGGAAGGGAGTCCGTTTTCCTAGTCAGGGGAACTGAGACACACAACACCTGGAAAATCGGGTAACTCCCACCCCAATACTGCGCGTTAAGCACACCGGCACACCAGGAAAATATACCCCACACCTGGTCGGGAGGGTCCCACGCCCATGGAGCCTCCCTCCTTGCTAACACAGCAGTCTGCGGCAATCTAACTGCAAGGCAGCAGCGAGGCTAGGGGAGTGGCGCCCGCCATTGCTGAGGCTTAAGTAGGTAAACAAAGCCACTGGGAAGCTCCAACTGGGTGGAGCTCACAGCAGTTCAAGGAAACCTGCCTGTCTCTGTAGACTCCACCTCTGGGGACAGGACACAACTAAAAAATAACAGGGGAAGCGGCAGAGGCCTGGACAGACGTGAACGACTCTATCTGACAGCTTTGAAGAAAGCAGTGGATCTCCCAACACGGAGGTTGAGATCTGAGAAGGGGCAGGCTGCCTGCTCAAGTGGGTCCCTGACCCCTGAGTAGCCTAACTGGGAGACATCCCCCACTAGGGGCTGTCTGACAGCCCACACCTCACAGGGTGGAGTACACCCCTGAGAGGAAGCTTCCAAAGCAAGAATCAGACAGGTGCACTCGCTGTTCAGCAATATTCTATCTTCTGCAACCTCTGCTGCTGATACCCAGGCAAACAAGGTCTGGAGTGGACCTCAAGCAATCTCCAACAGAACTATAGCTGAGGGTCCTGACTGTCAGAAGGAAAACTATCAAACAGGAAGGACACCTAAATCAAAACCCCATCAGTACATCACCATCATCAAAGACAAGAGACAGATAAAACCACAAAGACGGGGAAAAAGCAGGGCAGAAAAGCTGGAAATTCAAAAAATAAGAGTGCATCTCCCCCTGCAAAGGAGCACAGCCCATCGCCAGCAAAGGATCAAAGTTGGTCAGAGAATGACTTTGATGAGATGAGAGAAGAAGGCTTCAGTCCATCAAACCTCTCAGAGCTAAAGGAGGAATTACGTACCCAGTGCAAAGAAACTAAAAATCTTGAAAAAAGAGTGGAAGAATTGACAGCTAGACTAATTAATGCAGAGAAGGTCATAAACGAAATGACAGAGATGAAAACCGTGACACGAGAAATACGTGACAAATGCACAAGCTTCAGTAACCGACTC